>NW_011889151.1:450433-457642 GCF_000151845.1 Pteropus vampyrus
ACTGCAGTTAATTTAATTACCTTAGATGTACATGTCAGTGGAAAAAAACTTTAGAGCATCTATGTGCTTATTTTTGGAAATGCAAATCTTTCACATTTTAGGACTAAATTAAAATGAAGTCTTTTTCATAGGAAACAAAAATACCTGAATAAAAAGCAAGAAATTGCTTAGGATATCTAAGCACTGACATTCTGCTCGACTGTTTCAAGGTAGCAGTCAAATAAGACCTGTCCACAAAGATCTTTACAATAATCTATACGTCACACTGCTTATGTGATTTTTTTAAAACAGAAGCTATTAAAAAAAACCTGTTTCCTCACTAAAGAACACAATTTATTCTAGTTAATCCAATCGATGATGAAACAATAGCATACATTCTTACACCTCAAAGATATAAAGGTAAGCCATTCACATTCTGTAATATTTTTATTTTAAAGCTACCAATGGTGTCGGGAAGAGTCCAGATAGTCAAAATTAATTAAATTATTTAAGACTCTTATCTTCCCATTATTTTTACATGTTCAAAGCTTCTGGTGCAGGGTTTTTATTTAACCCCCACACGCTACCCTTTAAACACGTGTAGTTAAGGATTATCAGATTTCTTGTATTCGAGTAAAATATAGCCTTCGTTGGAATACATTATGTCTATATCCCTTTTAATAGCTTTCATTCTAAAAACAAAATTTTACCACAGAATCCTTACTCGTCTTTTCCAAACTTACCAGACTAATAACACCACGAGTTTTAGCTTCTTTCCCACTCCCCGCAAAATACAGTAGCTATTCTAAATTATAATTTTTTTTTTCCGAGTATAATTTCTTTGAGGAGCCAAATCATTTCATTTTAACCCACAAGGTGTCATTAATTCGACTTTTATTCCTTGCCTAGGACCCCATCGCAATGTTTATTTTTAATCTTTGGAGTCCATTTCTTAAATGAATTTTCTTCAAATTAAAAGGGAAATCCTCTTGCTTCTAGCGGACTCTGCATAGAAAAGGTAAATTGTTCTGGTGGCTTTAATTAAGTTGAGATAGTTAGAAAGACCAGAATCATTAAAACCAAATTTTGTCCTTCTCCATGTTGTCCTGCTATTCCACCTTCTACAATTATTTGTTCAAGCAGGACACTAAAATATAAAACATTTTTCCTCTCCTGTTAACAGCTCCTATGAATTAGGTAGTCTCCAATCGGTCATTGCTTTCAAATGTGATTTTCTGGGTATGGGAACTATTATTCGCATGTTACTTGATAAGGGGTTATATTTTGGTCAATTTGCTTTAAAATATTTGGCCACATTACTCCTACGATTTATAATTTTGACTCGAGTTTTAATGGTTTGCAAAACGGACATACAAAAATGGCATCTAAAAAGAATCGATTCTAGAAACAAAGCTAAGCTGAAGCTGATCAGGAAACTGCAAAAATAGATTAAACAGATCAGCTATTTCATAAATTTGGCACTCGGTGACCCAATAAAGAATCATTTTAACAGTTTAAAATAAAATACACTTAAAAATACTGTTGTAGTTTTCATTTTCTACTCCTGAAACAAAAATAAGCCATTTATCAGTAAGTGCACTTTTTATGGAGAAAATATTTATTAGTTTTCAAATGATCACATAATACAAACATTACACAGTCATTCTAGAAAAAAATAGCTCATATTAATATTCATAAAATAAACACTGAAAAATATAGAATTGCATATTGTGACACAAAATATGAAAAAATCTGAAAGGAAAATGTATCAAAATAAAAGTTTAAATAAACAAATCAGTTCACATTAATACACAAAAAGTTTCACTTTTAAATAGCTTTTAGTGGCATGACGTGACTAGAAATGCACTTACATTTCTTTTGCAAACTTTAAGGAACAGAGCTAAAATTTAATCAAAGCATGAGATTAAGAGATTAAATCACTTTTCATCTTTCAAAACTGAAACACAAGGCTAACGATCTCGCAGGCCAATAAAGAGTTCGCACTGAGCGTCAAAGAGCTCGGCTAACTGAATTTCCCCACGGATTTCACTTTCCACTCCCCGGCTCTTTTCTGAGATGCTGAGTAGGTTTTTCAAAATTTATATGTAACTGTAAAAACTGTCTTATTAACATTTAACAAAACCAAATCAAGCATAGAAAGCTGTAACTGTTTATGAAAACTCAGAGCTCTCTAAAAAAATTTTAGTTTAAACTGATTATTTTTAAATTGCTTTTAAGTACTAGACACATAAAAATGTACTTAGAATTAACGAGGATAAAACAGGTCTAACAGCCAAGAAAGACTAAAGACCAGGTTATAACTTAGCAAATTTGTTTTCTGAAACATTTTAGATGCTTCCACATTAATAATTCTAGAATTCCTATTCTTAAAATTTACACCAAATAAAACTGGCAGCATCAGATAACTTTTAAAAACGTCTTTAACAGCTTTGTTTGACCAGTTAATAGATACAAAAACAAAGAAACAGAAAAATTTTGATAACTATTACCATCAACTCGTCATTTGGTAACTATATGCGACACTGGTCCACACGTCCTGCCCTTGCTCTGTAAAATCCCTCAGCATCACTCAAACTTTACTACACCTGCAGTGCAGACAATACCTCGCTTTCACAGGTGTGTCCTACTTCAGAAGAAGGAACGAGCTACTTTCATCTCAAAAGATGTCTCTTCTGCTTCTGTACTAGCATCTTTGTTGATCTGACCAATAAAAATAAGGCTCAAGACCAGAAAAAGGTAAGCTAAAAGAGTGTGTCCTGATTTTAAAGGTAATTTGGGAATAATTAAGACGTTCGCCTTTATCTCTAGTTCCTTTCACTGCAAGGCAACAAAAAAACAATTTCATTAAGTTTTTTTTTGGATCTCCTATGCTGCTTAAAAAGGTCTGCGTGCTTGAGTAGGGCGATTCTCAATCCCACAAGTCTGAAGTGAAACAGACACAGAGAGCTGCTCTTAAGAGAAAGGAGTCTCCCGTGCTTCCTCTATCTCGGTCTTCCGAACAGAAAGGAATAGTGTCACGGCCACGTAAGATTCCAATCTGAAAAGCTTATTGCCTTATTTGAGCCTTTCCATTTCCAAACCGAGAGTACGCCAGAGCAAATCTCCGAGTTTGCAAGTGACAAGGTCAGGTGGCTCTCTCGTCCTTGTGTCTTCTAGGCATAGCGCATGGCTCCGTCCAGCACTGCCTTCCAACTGCTGGTGCTGCGTGTGTGAGTTACCGTCCATGGCGGCTCTGCTAGAAGAGGTTCCTTTTGCTGAAGAAGCATGACGTTTACCAGGTGAAAGAAATCTGGGCGATTAGAGAACAAATAAACCGTCTCCCATTACCAAGATACCTGGAGTCACAGAAGGGATCCACCAAGGAAAAATGAAAACTTGCCAAAGGCACCGAGTTCACATTCTACCCACCGCAGATGCTAAGAGCTTCCTGGGATCAAATCCTGCCCCTGGCATCGAAGAGACTAAGGGAAAACCATCTTAACGCCATGGGGAAATCTAGGACAAGGCTCTCTTGCCACAAATAACATGGTTCCTAGGGACGAGAAAACTACTGGTGAGGGTATTTATCATAGCTTTCAGGGATACTGGATCCTGAAACTTATATTCATTCATATTTATCTTCTTAAAGAATGAAGCCTAGACTTGACAGTAAAATCATAACAGTAGTGTCATTGCAACTTTCAAGATCTAATTACTACAAAGTCCTAAAGTTTGAGGTAGGAAAAAGACCCAAACTTTCTCACTAACAGGGTAGGAGAACACCTGGACATCCCACTGTAAGTTAGCAGTGTTCAGATGTCCAGCTTGCACGGAGATGAAATACAGACACGTCTTCATTACTGGAATATAAGAGAGCACTTGGAAGCCCGCTAATACTGTTAAAGTACAATGGGCAAATATTCTCTTTTAAAAAATCCTGTGGACTACACAGGTATTCACCAAATCAAGTGCCCCAAATTATCCACTGCTTTAATTATCTGGAGAGATAAATAAATTTTAGGTCTCTTTTTGGAACAGGCACTAACCAGTGAGCATTCTTAGAAAAACAAACAGATTGCAGCCCCACTCGGTTCTAATATGAACCCAAGGAGTTCACCAACAGAATTAAATGGGCGATGGGAAGGACACTCCGACCTATAAATAAACCCAAGTAAATAATGGAAAGCACCCACTTGTTTCTTATCCTTTCCCACTCTCTCCAGAAGCTGGATATTCTGCCTCCAAGCCTTCAGTGGAGGAAGTGGACCCCTGACGTCAAAAGCTCTCCGTGGTCTTGGCTGTATCTGTGGTTCTAGGATCGCTCCTTGCACCTCTGGTAGGAGAGAAGCACTGAAATAGAGAGCTGAATATAGATTTAAGAAAAAATTCTTATTAAGAAATTACATTCTCTGGTCATTTGAGTTTGTAATGACTTATTGTCAGGATAAAAAGAAGCTACCTTTGGGCATACTTTCTTTAGTGCCTTCTTAATTCGAATTTTAGAAACGTGTCCCACAAACGATTAATAACTCGGTAAGTATTAAGAAGGGGCCTCTCTTGGTCTAAGCCATAACACGCTCTGTGACAAACCACTCAACTTCAAGTAGTGAAGACCAAATCGAAAATGACAAATTATGACTGGAAACAAGATCACAGTGGTTTTAAAGGGACGGGAACGGCACTCGACCTCAGATATGTCAGAGGAGGCGTCCCAGTTCATTCTTCTGTCAAAGAGAAGACGGATTGAAAAGTAGAAACAGAATAATCGAGCATGTTAACAGGAATACTACTAAATCTTGGGAATTGTCTAAGAAGCTGAATTTGTTCTCTGTTTTTAAGTCTTCAGTAATTTAAAGAACTGATCAGACTACAGTCCCATATTATGGCAATACAAAACTAAAGCTGAATTTTATCAAGCTATGGTTACTGTAACTGAAAAAGATTTATTCTTCAAGCACTCAGGTTTAAAAGTAGGAGGGCAGAATAGTTTGCATAGGCAAAACAGACTAAAAGTCTTTTTAAAACATATGATCATTTGGTTTTGGGTCAAGAAGGACCAGGAAATAATCATTAATGGCTACAATGCAGAAATTAAAGCAGTAAGATATACCCAAATAACAGATGATGATAAAGATACTAGAAATAGTTTGTATTATAGGTAAATAAGAGAAAGAAGCTCCAAGCACGTAACATCTGACCACGGAAAAGCTGAAAGCAGAGTAAGACAGGCAGACACGTATTTAAAGCCATAGGGGCTGCAGGATGAAACTGAACAGTGGGAAACAGATCAGTTTTACTTTGTGGTGCAGAGTGATACATCCCTATTAAATTTCAGATCTTATTCTCAATAGAAAGGTGCTGCATATTCATGCTGTATGGAACATAATGGTCACACCATCCTATATCACATTGGGGGATAAATTAACAACAACAACAAAATACCGTCAAGTAATCTGTCTCTCACAACTGGTTGTCACAAGGGTTCCTTACCTGTTAGTGGCACGAGGGTTGTGAGCTCTTGTTCGCTACCAACCAATCAACAAAGGCTACAGTCTCAGCACTAAGAAGGCCAACCGAAGGCAATGTTTTAGGGCCTTCGCTTCCTCCTGGCTCTGCCGGCCAGTGTGGAAATATACCAAGAGCTGAAAAGGAATGGTTATGCCATTACCTAACGACATTTAGACTGAAATTGTTTTAAAGCCCAAAGATGAAAGATTGAGCTAACACTTCTGTTTTAGGAATACATTCAATTCTGTACCAGTGAGAAATGAAAATACTTTGAACTAAAACAACCTACAAATTTAACCATCGAATCTGTAATTTCCAAAAAGTAAAGCAAGCAAGAAATGAAAAAAGAAATCTAAAAGGAGCCAAGGGGTGAAACTATCGTCTAGCAAGAGGTATCAAAAAAGTAACTGCGGAAATGCTTCGTGAGCCTACGTGCCAGCTCTTTTTTTCATTTTAAGTTTCCAATAGATGTTAAGTCCCAAAGTCTTTTAGTTTTGAAAGGACTGTATTTTTTGAGCAGCGGCTTTAAACAATATTTTACAATATAATCACATTGAGGAGTTATGTGAGGGATGAAGAGAGGAAAGGAACACAAATTAGAAAAAGATCTGACTACTGAGTAGCTCAAGAAATGCGATCTAATGAGGGAGTTTCCAGACTCCAAAAATCCCAAATAGATTAACAATGTATTCCACGGTTGGAGTTCCTGGGGTGGGGGCGGGGGGCTCTTTAACAGATGAGAAAGGCTTAAAATTAATACACCAGAGCTCCTGTCCGTGTTTTCGTCGTACCAACACAGAGCAAGCGGGAGCGACAAACGTGCTTTTAAATTCAACGATCATCCTCCAGTCTCTTCTAGTCAATTTCCTTGACAAATCATTCCTTTTCCTGTCTAATTGTACAATATAAACCATGAAAATTATTAAAGATTTCCCAATTAATGAGATCTCAGTAAAACTTAGTTACGTTAAGATACAGTTAAAAATATACTCAGAAACTATAAAGAAAATATGATTTTCCAAATTTCCCAGTTTTCCTTCATTTCTTGAATACTAATCAGTAATAACACTGTATCTGATTGAAAACAGGCAAAAAGGAGTGTTCCGTTTGGGACCGAAAAATTCATCTGGTCATTTTTTTGTTAAGTTTACAGGCACTCTTCACTTTGAAAATACCACCCCGCCCCAAGTCTTCCTATCTCGCTCAGACCGATATTGGGCTAAGTTTCCAATTTCTCCTTCAGTAGGAGCTACGAACTCTTCATTTTCACATCCCACAGAATACATAAATTAAAAATACAACAAACTTAGATTTTAAAAAATGTCCTCAGATTAGGTTATAGGGCAAATGAGTTGGCTAGAGAAGCAAATCCACTTATAAACTTCTCCCAAGTCACACTGCTTTCAGGATATAACTTCTTTATTTTGCCTGAAGTACCAAAACTTGTGGATTCAACATATTCATAGCCAAAACTGAATCGACGAACACATTTCTCTAAACAGAAGTTATTATGAATCACTGAGGAGAGCTGTTCTCTCTCCTGCTTCAGGAGTTAATCACTGTGGATTTCATATTGCACCATTTATAAAGAAAAGTACAAAGGCACTTTTAAAATGAGATCATTATTCAAACAAGAAGGCGCAGCCTTTGTGGGACTGTTGATGGAGGCTCCGAAGAATGACACCATAGGACCTTACCTAATTCTATTTTAACAGACAGCAC
>NW_011889151.1:458312-468376 GCF_000151845.1 Pteropus vampyrus
GAAGCGGTGAGCTGTTGCATCCCCAGCCCCTGGAAGACACTTGGCACGCGGTGTTAGGTAAATTCAGTGAATGTCATACAGATGAATGAAGTCTACTGATCAAGAAACAGAATGGGAGAATTTTGTCAAGTGGCTGATATGTAAAGTTGGTGCTAAAAAGTTCAACTCTCTAATCTTAAAGACAATAAAAACTATCAAAACTATTACTTTCATCGCTCTCTTCTGGGGGTCAGTTTCTAGGGTTAATTTTTGAGTATGGTCAGCAGAAACGTCAAAAATATTATCCTGAGATGACCCAAATTTTAGCTAAATTACAACACCCACTATAGATTTTCTAATGCTCTTTCTCCAGATTTAAAATTTTAAGAAAACAAACCAGATATTGCCAGAACATCCAATTTCAAATTTTCAGTTTTAAAAAAATGAGCAATATTGCCAAAAAACAAGCAAGCAAAAGCCAGCTTCCTTAGAATTAGGTAGCTCAGGTGCTATACTGGCTCTGGAGGAAAAGGTTATTTCTAAACCACACTCTAGTATACGTTATCAAATGGGATACACCTTAAAAACATCAAAATAGGGCAGAAAGCTTAGAACTTTAAGAAATGTATAGCATTTTAAAGACACACACTTAATCATGAAAACCAAGTTCCTAAAAGAGAAGAAAGTTGTAATGAGAAAAAAACTCTATTATAATGTTTAAGAACTCAACATCTAACCGAATTCCAATAATTTTATCTTCTTCCACTTGGAATTGATACTATTCAAAAATGTTATTAGGATGCAAGTTACTTCACTAGTTTTAAAGGTCAAGTATTTGTTGAAAGATAGCCAAGAAAAAGATGGCTAACCCAACTGTGTCTTCATGTTCCACTAAATTCTAAGATGAAGTAAAACAAATAATGCTCAGTTTTTAAAGTAGTTAATCTACTAAAGAAAAAAAGAAAGGCAATCATAAAAATACATATCAACTATAAGAAAGCCAACTTCGGGGTCCAGTTGCCTTTAAAAAGACAAAGGCAACTTCAGGGTTAAGAAGATTCAACACAAAAACATTCAATTTGCAACTGCCTCCAGTGAATGAAAAAGGTTTCTATATTTTCTTAAAGTAATTTTAAGAAAAATCTCTAGATTACTCTGGAAAATTCTTTTCATAATTAACCTAGCTCATTACTTTTACCTCTCTGGCATCTTTTTTTACTTATTTTGCTAGTATGAAATATCTGCCTTTGCTCTTATAGTGGCCAACATAGACTGAAGTACGTGTAAGGTACTAAAAGAAAAAAAAAAATCATCTTTCTACAGTTTATACTCCAAGTTCTTGTGTTGTGCTACATTCCTGAGTGTCTTCAGAAAAAGATGAATATAAAAGACTACAGACTACAGAAAAAAATGTTTTATCAATTAGGCTGCCTTTACATTAATTCTTTTGTGATTCTTATCCATTTACGATAAGAAGCATGATATATCAGTCAACAACAAAAAGATCTTAAAGAATTAAATCCAAAAGTTTCTTATCAAGCAAGAATCATCCATGGATGCTAAAATTAATGGCCATAAGTACGACAGGATATGGGATATTACATAGTTGCAAAATATCTTCCCAAAAGCCACTTGCTATTTACAAAGGGGAAAAGAGTAATTTAACAGTACAGAAAACTGGCAGACACCTCCTTAACCAAATGATCACGATAACATCACCAGTAACGGGACAAATCAATATCATGTAACTCCTTAATATCATGCACTGATAAAGACAAAATTTCAATCTGTGGTACCCTAACCAAAAATGCATAATCTCAATCTGACCATGAGAGAACATCGAACATTCACATCGAGGGACATTCTCAATAACCAGTACTCCAAAAGCGTCAAGGTCATGAAAGGCAAAGAGAGAAGGAAGAACCAGCCCAGGCTGAAGGAGACGTGACGATGAAGCACAAATGAGATCCTGGACTGAATCCTAGACCGGAAAGAGGTCATTTAGTAGAAAGTTTAAGATCGGTTAGTATTAATCACTGATTTCTACATTTACTCTATGGTTATATAAAATATGAACACTGGGAAAGCTGAGAGAAGGGAATGGAAACATTCTGTGCTATTTTGCAACTTTTCGGTAAGTCAAATAAACTCACAAGTAAAAGATAAAACAAAAGGTTCTAGAAAAGGCACCACATTTGACACACCTATGGACTATCCACTAAGGAAAAAATCTACATTTTTTAATTGAGATGAAAAGTTTACTCCCATCTTTCTTTAAAAATGAATCTCAATGGAAATCGCAGTTTTGTGTCATGTTCTGTACTAACATCAGAAAAGCAATTGTCTTGCTTAAGTTCAACTTCTTAGTAAATAGTTCTCTAGACAGAGAACTTTGATTCAAAAGAAAGAATGCAAGAGACAAAAGAGAAAGCTCGCCTACTCAACAAAAACTGAATGATGTTTATGTTAAACAACCACCGTAGAAATTAACTTCGGGCAAGCAAATGAGAGTAGGTAGATAAAAAAACAAAAGGTCTTCCAATTTAAATTATCGTGTATGAATTTTTATTCCTGTATTACAAAAATGGAAGGAATAAAAATTCCTGCTCATTTTTTCTTAAAAACTTCCATAGGAAACAAAGTTTAGTGCCATAAATAGCCCTCTTACATTTTTCTTACTAAAAATCAAATGCTAAAACTCCCAAATAATTATCTTCGCTTATAAAATCAGTTACAAATATTCATAACCTGGTTTTGTTAACATTTACTGATAGCGCAGTATATTATGCATTTTATATATACTGTCTCGTTCAATCCTCGCAATAACTCTATGACGTATACAATATGACAATCGTCACGATTCTGCTGATAAGAAACTAAGTCACAAAGTAGTGAAGTAATTCACCTAGGAACACACACCTAATAGGTTGTAGGGCAGGAAATTCAAAACCAGTTTCTCTCTAAGATTCTGAGTTTTAACTAATTTTATACTTTTCCAAGTCATTACTTGTATTAACTATTAAATATTTTTTAAGTACTTAGTATGTGATAAAGTGCTAGAATATTGTTTTAAATGGAATTCTGAAATTCTCTTTTTCAATTTCACTTAAATAGAGATCAGCTGACAGCTATTTGCTTCGCTACTGCTATCAACCTATGAAGTTTGAGAAGGCAATGAGACTCGGAAGTAAACTATAGCAAAACCCATTATGAGCAACATAAATAATCTAGGAGCAGATGTTCCTATTGAACCTGAAAAGCCTAAAAGTATGTTGAAAGGGTAATCAGAAATCCCGCTCATCTTTTAAGTACTACAAAAAAGCAAGATGCAGGAAAGTTTTTCCTAATTTGAATTTCCAGTTTACATATTACATATCTATTCACTTGCTTAACAAAATATATAGGATAGTCTTTTAAATGTACAAGAATTTCATAGAGTTTAATGAGTTCAATTATCTTAATGTAATTTAAACATATTTACAAATTTAAGTCATCATTGTTGTGAGCACGATTAAAATAATAATCTGGTCATAACAAACGATTTTATTCTCTACAATTCAGAGCTCAATTCCGCTACCCAGAGAATAGGCTTCAATCAGCTTGTTACAGAGCATATAATCTTCTGTACAGATGCTGTAGTTGTCCTAAATTTTAATACACTTTAAAAATTATTTACAGACAGCTAACCATATATCTACTAGAATTCTCTGTACATAAAACAAGATCAAAGGAAGGTCTTTCTCTTCCTCATCTCAATTTGAGTCAAATAAATGTCAATGTAAATATAATCGTATCACTGTAAATACGATATTAGAAGCACCCAACACTTTATATGAGAACAGGGTACTTTCCAATTCTTTATCAATAAACTGGGGTAGGTTTCTTAAAAGAAGGACAGATATCTAATTACAAATAACACCTCTATTATATAAAATTGTCTGGCCATTGAGTATGCAGTGACAAAAAAGAAAGTCATAATGTCAACAGCATCCACAAGTCATAGAGAGAGAATATCTCGAACTTGAGGGCCCATGTCAGCGAACCGCAGGAAATTAAGAAAGCCTGCGTTTGTCAACTACTCATCAGGAAGTTAATTTCTTTCTACACAGTAATGAGACTATAAACCAGAAAAATAAAAAATGCCTGACCTCATATGCTTTCTTAATTTAAATCCCGGGGAAAAAAACTTAATCCTGGTATTCTGCTGACCGTTCACAGCTTTTGTAGCTGATTCTACTTTCCAACTATTCTGGAAATAAGATTTTTATAGTCAAAATCCATGTCTTGGAAAGGAAAATATTACAAAAGAAAAAATGGTGAAAAAGTATGAAGGAAAAAGAACATCGCCACCATCAATCACACTGACAATTTAAGAAACGCGATTCCATGTGAGATGTGTGACGTTTAGTTACCTCTGTATGGGCGAGCCAAACTTTGTAAAAGCCACAACTGATCTTGGATTAAGCCTTTGAACTACTAGAACTCAAGTTCTCGATTCATCAAATGAGAAAACTTCATACGTGAATATACCTCCATTAAGAAATAAAACTTATGTATACTGCCTCACGTTTTAATAAGTCACTCCTTTAAATTTTATTCAGAAATTAATACCAGACTATAGTACTTCTAAGTAGAAAAAAAAAAACCTTTCTATCCTTCCCTCGAAATTGGAGTCCAATCTCTGAAACTGCCAAATGCAGCTAGTATTTTAAAACTTCTGACTCTTGCAGCTCCTCGTGCTCTGTCCTCAAAAGCATTCCCAAAAGAGCCAAGAGCGCCTCCTTAACCTCCCAGTGTGTCTTCGGGACCCCCTCCCGTGACTGTCCTTTACACCCCTTGCACAATAACTAAATCGAGAACTGTTAAATGTTTTAGTCCCGAGAAGATTTCAGTTTTTCTCAGAATTTGACATCTCTTATTGACGTCTTTCTTTCTCCATTTCTCAAGTGAGACACAGGAAATGGAGAAAAGGGGGATGCGAATGGTCGGTTGGCTCCTTCCCTCAGTCAGCAAGGTCAAGCTTTGACTCCAGAACACACGCAGCGGAGTAAAGTTAGTAAAGTTAGTAAAGCACACCGACTCGTGTGACGTCCATCCCTAAGGTCTGCAAACCCTTTACAAAAACCGGACCAACTACATGGGGCTGCAAACATGTCCGCACCGTCCTTCTCAAAGGATGCTCTTAAACTTCGGGCAGATGGCTCACTTTGATTACGCTCTCACGTGACGACAATCATACTTTTACTTCTAACATAAATCAAATACTTACGGAACACAGGGTGGGACAGCGGACAAAGAAGGGCCAGAGGAGGGTACGTGCAGAGGCGGGCTCCGGCGCAGGCTGCCGTGGCTGATCTGCGTGGCCCGGAACCTCCTGGCACAGAAACGAAGCGGGCCAGCTGTCCCCAGTGTCCCAGGAACGTGGCCCCGTGGGCACTAACGGGCGCTACGCGGCCGAAAGGACGCTCTCTCGTCTGCAGGATTTCTCGCTCTTTAATAAACTAAAACGCAATGTCAACTTACGAGCTGTATAATGACAAAAAGTATTTCCCCAAAATTCCTGGGCTCTAGAACTTTTTTTTTTTCACTTGAACTAGAATGCCAAATTTGCTAGTTTTGAAACTTTTACACTAGATGTCAGTTCAATGAACCTCTCAAACTTAAACACCAGGTACTGACTCATTATCTTAAAAAAAAAAAAAGACTAATTCCGTTCATTCTAAGAGGACAGTCCACAGTCCCACGTGGGGCTGAGTATGGAACAGTCCACAGGGCACTACGCCATCTCAAATGATCTTTACGACGCGAAAATTTAAAACCCACTCGATTAAGGAAATGGTTCTACTTCGGAGTATTAAGAAACTCCCACGTGACATAACATTCCTTCTAAGGACCCTCTACCCCCATTAAAAAAGAGGACGGTGTGCTTCGTAACGAATTTTGTTTCTGTAAACTGAAGAATTTTGAAGCATTTCTCAAACAGATATAGTCCTAACAGCCTGGGATTCCACAAAAGAAACCCTGAGGCCTCCGCTGTATGTAATAAGCTCGCTCTCTCTCACGCATCGAGGATGGTGAAACACATACGCCACTCTTAGGAGAAATGAGAATGCAGTCACTCTTTTCCTGCAGGGATTAATTCTCATGGAGCGCCAGGTAAGAAAGGCTACACCAAAAATGTCACAAAGACACAGAATCCCTGGTTTAGAAGGCTGTATAGTATATAGAAAGCCTCTGAATACGCAGGCAAGCTTTTAATTTTAATTTGTGGTGCTTGAGAAAGGAATCGTGACACAGTTATAAGAGCGGCTACCCCTGACCAAACTAAGAACCGAGCTGGGCGCACTACACGCTTCATCTGCCCTAACTCTCCCAGCAACTGTGCTGAAGGCAGCTATCGCTCCCACTAATGGGGAAGGAAACCGGCTCACATTTGCATTTACCAAGGTCAGCCGATAAAGTGCAGCATAAACAAGATTAGATACCACATCAATCCCAACGCTAATGCTCATTAAACTCTACCTCATTCTGCTCTATGCCCATTAATCTACAGCCTAGATTAATCAACTTACCTGAATAAAAAAGCTGTCATCCACACCATATACAGAATAACCACCACGCATAATATAACTTAATTTGAATAATTCAGAAGATATATCAAACTCTTATGCTTCTTCAGGGTAACAGACAAAACTCTTGAACACCAAAATCATGACTTTTTGTATCATTAGTATCTTTTCTCAGTGCTAACACACATAGCAAGCATTCAATAAATATTTCTTAAGTAACTCATCACAATACCAGGAAAGAACGTTAAGTACTATAAAAAGCCTTCTAGCCTAACAGACGACAACTGCTTAAACTAGCTTAGTAATGTTTCTAAAATGACTTCTATAGCTAGATTTACAGATGCAGGCGACAAAATTGTGGAATAAATTATCAATTACCACCAGACCTTCCACCCCCTTCCCCGATCTTCCGCTACCTTTGTGCCTGTTTCCTCTCCCCGCTCACGCGTGAGGTCTAACTCAGACCATTCCCATCGACGCCATCAAATACAGCACAACCTGGTTTCCGTGACAGGCCGATGTGTCCACTTGTTAAAAGCTTTTGTTTTAGCAAACTGAATCAATTTCTTAATAAGCTAACTCGGTAAGCTCCTGATAGACCTTCATGGGCTAAGAATCCAAGTACAAGTGGAAACACACCTAAACCTTTAAGTAGAGAAAAAACCCAAACTGGGTCTTTTAGCCTGTCCATTTCACAAAAGGTAACCCCACTTTCAAAACATTCTCTCTCCAAGGTGACTGCCTACATGGACTGGGGAGAATGGCAAATACAGGCTGGCAAAGCTGATCAGTAAGTAAAATGTCTAGAAATACAACTTGTAGGAGACATGAAAATTACTGGCTTTCAGCAACTTTTGGCTATTAAGTATTAGTGGAAAGTGAAATTATGGAATAAGATTCATGCTACATTACTATTAAATGATAAATTGAACTATTATGTCCTTTAAGATAGATCTTTACTGTTAATTGCAATTCAAAAAAATTCCAATTGCTTCTACAGCTCCAATGTTTATAAATCAATCAATAAAAATATAATGAAAATGAAGGAAAGCAGCTCTACTGTAAAAACTTTGAATTTAAAGGAAACCTAATGCAATTGTCTTAGATTAAAAAAATAAATTCCCCTTTCTATATAATAACAAAAAGATAAGCTTAATCCTGTTCAACTTTATATAAAAGTATTCATATAAATCAGCATTTTCTTATTATAATAAGCACGAGAGCGAATAAGCTACAACCATTCAAAATTAAAGATCTGAGTCACAAAATATGCTGTTATGATTCAATTGATTAAAGTGAGTTTTCTACTTGAAAAAGTATTTGAATATAATCTGATCACATTAAGCATTAAAAAGAACCTAAATACCAACAGCTTATAGTAAAAGCTCACTGAGACCAAAGTAAGGCCGTCCATCTGATGTACTGAAATGGTCGTGTCACAAAACTATCTCTATAATCGTTAATTCTTCAGAAACCGTATTTCACTAGCAGATTTTCCAAATTTGAAATATGGAAAATTCAATCATTTCGTACAGAAAATGCTTTCAAAATGTATTAAAATAACTAAAGTAAGATTGAAAGTACCCTTAGGAACATCCGTCAGTGTACAACTCTGTAACGAGGAACTAACGACATCCACAGGGCCAAACCCTCCCTACTAAGAGACTGAGGACTGCTTTTCATAATTGTCAGCTGTCACCCCTTACTGCTTATCAGTTGGCCACGGCAATCACCAGAAGGAGTAAGAGTATAAGCTTTGGAAACAAATCACCTAAGGGAGTACTAGCTCCACCACTTAGTAGTTATGTGACCAAGTTACTTGGTAATATTTGTTTGACAGTAATACATCAGCCAGCAATACAGCAAAAGAAATTTTAGAATCATCTGTCACACAATCCCCAGCACCCTTATGGCTTTATCATCAATCTCATATAAATCTCGAAATAGAAGAGCTAAAGAGATTGCTATATACAAATATTACGCACCTTCAATAAGCATTATTGAAGTTCCGACAAGGACTCGGATGAAGGATCATGGTTGATAATTACAGGGTTCAAGAATGAAGGCAAAAAACTCATAAAACACCTACTTTGTACTTATTCTATCTTCTCATTCTTAATCTACCCTTCCTCTGTGGATGCTCATAATAGATAACATTCCTAATAATCAAATATAACTGGTTGTACAGTGTACAGATGCTGCTGTCGTGTCAGAGAACAGCGGGCAGACAATGTCTGGTGGATCCTGAAGAGGAGAACCACACAGTGAAGGCGAAGAAGAGCCCAGGAGTCAGCAAGCCCCATTCCAAGAGTTTGCAACAGAATGGAGCATCGACCAACAGTAAGACATGGCTCCGTGCTAAGTTAAGACAGACTGCGGTGACTCTGCAGTGACCAAGCCCGTTAGGACAGGAGTAGAAGACCCAGAGACAGTCGATGGTTTATCAGCACCTGAGCAGTGGACAGCACTAGTGCGAAAACCAGGGGTTTTTCTCAACTCACTTCGGCCACTTTGCACCCAAACTCTAGAAGAAGCAAATAAAAGGTAACTTAAGAAGCAGCATTTTTCCAAAATAAATTTGCTAATATAAGTTTCACTGAATACCATCTTTAATAAGTAATTAAAACATAAGACTATATCTTCAACAGGAAGAGAACACTTCATTGTTGAAAACAGCAAAATAAAACTGTCTAAAAGGACACACCAAGAAAGCAAAATTAATTTAATATTAGCTGTGAACAAAAACTTCCTTATGAAAGTGGGCTGCGTGCACCATTTCTTTAAAAAGGGGATTAAAAACAACTGAAATGAGAAAAAACAGTTTCCCTTGATACAATCATTTGATTTACTGTGTTGCAAAAACAAAATAATTAAAAAAAATGTCAAAGAAAAAAACTGGGGGAGAATAATCTTTATTATAGTAAAATACCTAAATTAGTAATTGTCTACAAAATATCTTGTGCAGAGGAGGTTACTAAGATGTCATTTATTCATTAGTAACTTCACTGAAAATAAAAATTATCATTAATAATATAATTACTTAAATCTTAGCATCTATTAAAGACTTTCAATTTTACTACTGAAAACATTCTCTAAAATTTCTATCTGTAGAGGTCTAGCTTTTATTTATAACATGCTATTAATTTCTTACAGAATAACCTTACTGTCCTGAAAGCTGGAAAAATGTGAAGCACTCGTCTTCTTTTAGAATCAGAAAAAAGCAACACGGAGCAGTAAAGCGATCTGTCGACAGTCAATGCAGTGGAGGCAGATACAACCGAAAAGACTGTCTCTTTGTACTTCTCCGTAGCTCAGTAATTAACGCCATTTGGAATTTGTTCTTTGCGTCCACGCTTCCCGAAAATAATAAACCAACCATAATCTAACGCTCAACTGGTAAACATTCAATACAATGTTTTTTTGAGGTTTTCTTAAAATTTCTCTCACTTTGCTGCCAGGCTATAAAACCATTTTCCCAATGCCACCTTAAATGCCACGGAATCCCATTTTTTTTTT
>NW_011889151.1:469931-484126 GCF_000151845.1 Pteropus vampyrus
AAATCACTATCCCCCTAATTTATGTCCTTCCTTCATTAATAACAGAAAAATATAATTTCCTAACTGGTCCTTCTTGCTTCTAGGTGTACCTGCTCTCTAATCCAAACTACAGATTCCTTTTACACTAATCTTTCTTGAACATCGTTTAGTCAACAAGTGTTAAGAGCCAAATCACTCCCCGATTCAATGCAGCTACCTCCTCTATCACTTCCTGAGACAAACGTGTTCTATTAAGTCCAGCTGTCGCCTGACCGAAGCCCAGGATGGTTTTCTTACTTCCCCCCATTTTTATTAACATTCTCCTGCCTGAAACATCCCCTTTCAACCCAAAACTTCTGAAAACTCAGTTCAAATAACATTGCTTTCCTGACCTACCAAAGGTCAATGTCAATTCTACCGCATCTGTGAACTTTGAATGCAATTTCCTTGACCATTTTAAAGACTCAAGTTCCAGTTACGGGCTAAGAAACATTTTAGAGCACTACGCCAGAGAATTCATCTAGCCTCGCTGAACTTGTTCCTCCATCTACAATATAAACCAAGGGTTCAAAGATCTCAAGATTTCCAGCTCTCAATTTCTTATCATTTATTTCATATTTCATATAGTTTAAAACCATCATTTTACACTTACGAAGCCATGTGATTTCCCCATGTGTGAACTGCACACATTCCCTGAGGACAAGATCCACATCTGATTAAATCTCTGCCTACACCATCGCTAGACACACAATTTACACCTACTAGATAAATCTGCCCATTCGACAGATTGGTGAAGGGGAGAGAGTTTAACATAACAGGTACAGTACCATACCTGGGGGGAAGGGGAGAATGGAACCTTACTCCTATCAAAACAGCCGTAACATTTTGTGTGACGGTAACAGGACAGCAAAGTATTTGGCAGTAATTACGTCCCTATCCTGGATGTCTGTAGGGGCTTTTCTCTGCCACATGTCTGAATTCACGTACTCAACAAATATTCCGGAATATACTATGAGCCAAGCACTACTGCATGCAGTGGGAATACAGAGGTAAAATATTAAAAATATTTTTTTCTTCCGAGATGGGGAAGGCCTCACACTCACAGAGGTTACATCCCTGAGTACGAGACCATGGTGAGCATCCGCACCCAGACCTCCAAGAACAAGAGTGTTTGCGGATGAAATGAAGTGAGCTGTGAGAGGAGGGAGTCTCGTCAACAACGAGCGATTTCATAATCGGTCCATCTACAATTTCCTCAAAAACAGAACAATCGGGCACAGTCGCAGGGTGTCAGAAAGTTCCTCAACCTGACTAGTGAGCTGATATTACAAAAAATAATCTGGGAGGCCTGGAAAAACGAGATGCCATCTCGACTGTCTAAACCACAGGAGACTCAGAGTAACCCTTCATCCCATGGCTCCAGGGCCGAGGACGGGTGACACCGTCCGCCGTGATCTAAGGCGAACACTTAACAAAGTCGAGCTCGATAAATCTTCTCCCGGATCAACACGAAGATGGTTTTGAGCCAGGCAACCAGGTTTAATATGGACATGTCTACGAAAAGGATTCAAAAGCTTTAGGGACTCTCAGAACTTGCCTCTGAGGATCACGACGCTTCAGCATCAGAGTCGACATCTTCCCTTCCCTCAACTCTATGCTTTTTTTAATCCCACTTAATACCCACATATAATCAAGTAAGTTAATCACTGCCAAACCTTTCTCCCGGTTCCTCCCCCTTTACATAATCCATAACCTATTGATTTAATAAGCAACTACAATGACAATAAGTAAAATAGATCAGTTAAGAATTTTAAACAGGCCATTAACTCAATGCTTAAGAACTGCTTAACAACGAAAACCGTCAACACAAACAAGTGGCGTTTTACAAGCTAAACGCTGAAATTTTACCAAAGGGCTTCAAGGTTATAGTTAGATGTTCAGTAATAATCATATGCTAAATGGCTGAACTAGTCAAAAGCAGATAAAGAATACTGATATTCTAATTTTGAAAAAAATGGGTTTTTTGTTTTATGCAAGTTGGAGAAATTTTATTGGCATAAACATCAGTAAATACAAAATAAGCATAAACATAAAACAAATGTTTGTTAAAAGCAGTAACTAAGTAAGCACTGATTTTTTTTTGGCCCAAAAAAAACAAAAAAAAACAAATAAATCCCAACAACCCCAATAAAAAAAAAAAAAAGGAAATCACATGATCATATATAAAGAACTTATTTACCTTTCAAATATATCGTAACAGTATTCTTAAAAAGATAAGTTGTCCTTACGCCAATATTAAAAATATTTTTTCTTCATTCATTCATTAAGCAGATTTTCAATAAGTACCTACTGTTGGTAAGACACTAAAATGTACTTTGAATATATAGTAGCAAACCAAACATCCCTGTTATGAGGCTTAAAATCATCAAACGGATAATCATGAAAAAAGATTACAAACTTAATATGCATTACAAAAGAATAGGGTGCTATTAAACAGTATAACGAACAAGCTAAATTTAGATCGGTACCTCAGAGAAGGCCTCTCAAAAAGTGATGGTTACGTTTTGAGAAGGAATAAAGGGGTAACATGGGGATGTTCAGGTTAAAGGAACAGAATGCAACAAAATGTACAGGGGAAAGAAAGACCAGAGGAACGGAAGGAGGGCAGTGAATGCAGAAAGTACGGGGATGAAGGACACGAGGCCAGGAGCAAGCGAACAGGAATTACCTTGAAACGACGGGGCGGCTAAGGAGCTTGGAGTGAGTGAGTGGTCGGAACAGATTTCCAGCCTAAGAACATCGTTCCGACTCCGCGCTAGAATATTAGAGAAAGGCCAGTGAGAAGCCACTGCAGTGCTTTAAGTGAGAGTTGAATATGTTAACTTAGAGCCGTGGCGATAGAGACGGAGGAAAACAGATGAATTTAAGACGTATTCTGAAGGTGAAGGTCAGGACACGCAAAGTGAGGGAAAGCGAGCTGAGCTATCGAGAATGCCTCCCAGGTTTCTGAAGTGAAGAACGAGAATAAAAAGTAATATTTATTAAAATGAGGATGATCCAAGGAGGAAATTTCAGGGGTTAGGTAAAGAAGAGTTAAGTTTATGATCTGCTGAGACCGAGAGGCCTACAAGAGACGTTACAAAGCAAGCAGAGGTGCGCGTGACGGTCAAAGCCAAGGGGACGTGTGGGCCAGGGACGCGCATTCAGGAGTGACGGCGCACGGACTGCATTTAAAGCCACGAGACAGGCGATGACCCAAGGGAACAGGCAGCGGGAAGGGGACTCAGAGATTCAAAGAAACCCCAACACTGCGAGTCCGAGAGAAGTGACGCTGAAAGCGACTGGAAAGGGGCGGCCAGAAAGGCGAGAAGAGACTAAGGGACATCACCAAAGCGGGAGTGTCTCAGGGAGCAGGGAAAACAAAGGCCGGCGTGGCCTGCCGACACCGACAGGTCAAGAACGATTTCCAGGTCAGACTGGCCGGTAAGGGAAAAACACTGCGTGTGCACGTGTGTGTGCATGTGTGTGTGCACGTGTGTGTGCACACGTGTATGCACGCGCGCGCGTATGTGTGTGTGCACGTGCCCGTGTGGCGGAGCAGGGACAGGACAGGGCACACGGGATGATGACGACATGAGTATATGTGAGCTAGAAAAAGAGTCGACCTAGAACCTAAAACTCATTATAAATAGTTCTTTAAAATAATGTAAATATGCTGTAAATTTTCCCTCACAATACCTTTTAATGAGTCATTCGCATGTTCTTACCGTGACACATGCAACCTTAACACAGCAACATGGGAAAGACCAACGCTGCGCGCCCAGAGCGGATCACGCTCCGCAGGTTCGGATTTTTAAATTAGTTTTCTAAACAAGACAGACATCTACTTGTTCTGCGATTCTGAAGCCAATGTTACAAAGACTGAATTTAAATTATTACGTAATTAAAATGATTTTCCTGAAAAAGATCTTTTTCACGCAGCTTTCAAGAGAAAAAGAATGTTAACGTTGATTCATTTAACATTTGAATATCTACCGCATTCCAGGTACACCACTGTGATAATTTTACCTACTTTTTTCTCACCAAGGGATTACAGGTAAATATTGGTATGTTCTATAAGAATTCCATTCTGTGTACGAATACACACATCAATGAAGCCTGCCTCTTTTCATGTTCTTAACCACCCTAATATTACTTATTGGCATCAGCCTTACCTCTTGGTGGTTTTATTAGTAGAAACAGCACTAGATTTCAAATTGGAAAAATGCTTTTTAATCTTAGCTCTGCTCTACTGCTGTATATATAACCTCAGACAACTCCCTTGGCCTAATAAACTAAGTAAGCTTCAGTTTATTCTGTTTTAAAACAGAAAAAACTTAATTCACAAGGTTGTTGAGTTCGTTAAATGTGATAATAAGTATTAACTGACTCTAATCCCAACATTTTTAATCACTTCTGTGAACAGAAAAACTGAGTTAGATACTATTCATATTTCTGCTGGATATAAGCCAAACGACTGTACTCTTAAAATTTTCTGTATTCGTTACAGATTAAATCTTGGAGTAATTAGTGTATCACAATGTACATCGTCCTTGCATTTAACAGTGCGGTGTTCCACCGTCAAGACAGGCATGTAATGACAGTAAACACACACGTCTATTTTTGTACTCCCTTCCCAAAAACCCCACTAAAATGACAGAAAAGGAATTTTTTAAAAGCTATAAAGACACAAGGCCACAAAAATTCCGAGAACAGGTGAAAAGACAATAGCAACAAAAATATGAAAGCAGGAAAACAGATGGCTGAGTGACAAATGACTTAGCAAACACTAGAAAATCAAATCTTTAGCAAACAGTGGAGAAAGCCAAGAATAAACCCAATTTAAACTGTAAAATCCCCAAAAGACTCAGGAATTGGCAGTACCACATACCTCTGATGTGGGATGTGGGGGCGACAGGGTGCTAAAATAAGAAAGATTGTTTAAAAGTCTGTTTGAGAAGCAACGAGCCCCACAGATCCCAAATGCCCCTCCCCAACCCCAACAAAAAATTAAAAATACATTGTCTGGAGAATATGAAACACGAGATCCCAAGACTGAGGAAATCATGCACAGCGGCAGGCAGAACATACTGAAAACAGGGTGACTGAGTGAAGAAACATACACATGCGGATGCAATACCTTTCACTCCACTCCCTCCCGCACCCACCAAGTTGACAGGCTTTCGCCCCCACGTAACGGCTCAGAAGAGCCTTCCACAGGGAATCTAACCAGCTAAGAGGAAGGACATGAAGATACTGGCATCAAATGTCCTCCGACCGAAGAGCCCAGCACGAGTTCCACGCCGTGGAGCTAACAAGACTTTCTGATAATTTCTAATCAGCATTTTACACCCTTACTCTTAAACACAACCTCCAAACATCTAAGGAAAGGCTATAACATGAAAGATAAAGACCAAGGCAAAAAAAATAAATAAATAAATAAAAATAAAAGCTAAAAGAAAAAGAAAACGGGAGGACACATCACCCAAGGAAAAAATATTTTTAAAAACTATTATTTATATATTCAGACAGCTAAGAGAAAGTACTACCATTTTTAGAACAGGATATTATTTAAAAGAAGCAAAGACAAAAACAAAAGCTCTTGGAAATTAAACATATGACAATAAATGAGAACTCAACAGAAGCGGGGCAAAAAGAGAGATGAAAATATAAGAAAATCAGAAGGCTGGTCAAGAAGGTCCATTATCCCAATAAGGGGGGTTTGAGAAAGAAAAAGACGGGGAGGGAGTAATGGATGGAAATAATCAACAACCTCATTCAAGAAAAACTCCCAGAATTAAAAGATGCTTCCGGACCGAAAGGTCCCGTCAAGGACCGACACTAGGACCCCCTTACTGTAACATTTCAGAACACTGGAAACAGATGCGATCTTAAAAGTTTTCAGAGATTTAAATAAACGAAAGAGGGGAAGGAAGGGGAGAGTAAACGAGAGGAAAGAAAAGGAAAAACAAACAT
The DNA here is from genome assembly GCF_000151845.1 of Pteropus vampyrus. NCBI lineage: Eukaryota > Metazoa > Chordata > Mammalia > Chiroptera > Pteropodidae > Pteropus > Pteropus vampyrus. The sequence continues at coordinate 475,926 of NW_011889151.1, forward strand.
ACACACGGGTCACACACAACATACGAGGTATCAAAATGGCTTCAGACTTCTCAAAAGCAACAGAGAAGCTAGAAAGCAATAGAACAAAAGCATAAAACAATATGATTTCCCATCTGGCATTCTTTACCTAACCAAAGAATCAAATAAGTATCTGGGTAAACTAAAGCCAGTTTAAAATTCCAAGTCGATCAAGAATAAGCATGACATGGGTCACTGGCAAGTGGGGCTACAACCTCAGGAGCAGCCGACGGGAATCTCGTGGAGAAAACTGTACACCAAGTCTGGACGGCGGCCAGCCAGAACGGAGGGCAGAGGGACGACAGAGGGGCTGCCTCAGGAAGATTAAACGGACAACAATACCCGATACGTCTGAACATCCCGAGAGACATTTGATGAAAAGCTGAATTCGTGATAACTGAAGAGAGAGCCGAAGGGATGGGGGCGGGGATGAAATGAGCCCCGGCCAATCACTCTACGGGAAAGTCACCAGTCGGCAAGTCAGACTAAGAATATTTTACCAGCTCTCCAGTCTCCCGCACTTACGTGCAAGGGCACAACCAAGAATTACCAGACATCTGGAAAAGGTTCTATCGCGAAAAGCAAAGCCCAAAACATACAAAAACGGGAGGAAAGGTCCTAACTTGAAGAAAACGGACTATGTTGACACATGGAAACTTGGGGGGTGTGGGGGAGTGACTCACTAACTTTTCTATATGCTAAATAGTAGACAGAAATATATCCCACGTACACGAGCACACCAGATGAACCGGACAGCGGGGCGGATGCAGAAGGAAGGTGAGTGCAGGACGCTGTACATGGCAGGAAAGGTTATCGTATTTTACAAGAATACTGAACAATCAACAGTGATGAAACCGTAACCGTTAACTGGAAGGACGGGGGAACAGCGGATTAGGTGACGATAACAACATTAACTCTTCATTTTCTATCCTGGAATAAGTCCAAAAACAAAAGCAAGAAGTATTTTATTTAACACACACTTATGTAGGGCATATGAGTTAGACACAGCTCTCGGGGCCTTCCAGATTTCTTTAACTCTTGTAACAAACCTACGAGATAGGAACTATTATCCCCATTTTTTAAAATGAGCAAACTGAGCCACCGAAAGGTTAAGCAGCCCAGTGTTACACATAAAACTAGTGAACGACAGCAGGACCAAACCCGAGCCGTCCCCTTCCGGAGTCCCCACTCCCAGCCACCCAGCTACGCTCCACATCCAGCAGCAACACAGGCGTGTGGTTCAGAGACTGCGCGGTGAATGCCACGATCGTGTAAAAGATGTGAGCGACTGCGTCCGCAGAGGAAGGTACGGGAAGCTTTTGTCCTGATAACCATGTAAACTATTTGGCTCTTCAAACTGTGCGGGTATTAACCTAAGTGAAAATGAAAACTTATGGACGTGGCTCCATAGTGTAGTGGTGAGCACATCTGCATTACACACAGAAGGTCCTGGGCTCGCGCCCCAGTGGAACCACGGTCCATGGTCTACGGCCACGCCACCCTGAACAAGCCCCATGTCTGATCCTGGAAGCTAAGCAGGGTCGGGCCTGGTTAGTACTTGGATGGGAGACCACCTAGGAAGACCAGGTGCTGTAGGCATAAATAATAATAAAAAAAATTAGTAACTTAGTATTTTACACTTAAAGTATTTTACCTGATGCTACCATCCTCAGAAGTAGGCAAAACAAGTGTTACTTTTATTTTATAGATAAGAAAACTCTCATTTCTCTTTAATATTTGAGGGCCTACTGTATAACAGGCACCATATTTCAAAGAACAATGTCAATTCACCTGAAAAAATGATGAGGTAAAAAAGGTACAAAAAGCAAATTTTTTTACTCATTCTTTTCAATCTGTTGCCTAAATTATATGATCCTGCATCTTTAGCATTAAATACGATAGTAAGAGCAGAGAAAAGTCTGCTCATTGACTTGTCAAAAAAATACTTGGTCTTGCCCTTAAGGAACACATGGTCTTGTGGGGAAAATGGGTAAAGGTAATTATGACCGAATGTGTGCGGGGCTTAAACAGAGGAACCCTAAAAAAAGTGCTGAGCGAGCAACGGTCCCTGGGGGAGGGCAATGCTTCAGAGGGGACGTCTGAGCTGGGTCTTGAAGCATGAGTAGAAGCGTGAACAATTTCACATAAGAGGCTGTACTAATAACCACAAAACACAAAAGATTCTATGTCAGTGTGGAACACCTCTGCTTCCCGCGTCGTAAAGGTAAGTTCGTGCTGAAGGCTGCATTAAGACCTTCTCGATGAGAATGATTTTTAAAAAACAAGATATAGAATCTTAATGCCTGATCTATGTTTCTAAACTTTATAGTGTCTCCCAGTGGCCAGCCGAAAGTATTTTCCACCTGTCTAATAAGCATTTTAAAATTTAGAGTGTTAAGAGTATTATTTTAAAAGACGACTAAAGAATAGCTATCCTTGATTTGTCTACCACCCAAAAGTTTGTTAATATGTCTTCTAAGTCATAATATTTAAATTACAATGAACTCATTCTCCCAGGAGAGACCTAATAGGTGACCAAGCCCAGAAAATGCAAGTGACACAGAAGCTATCATGGGAAGGAAGGGTAGAAAGAATTTTTTACATCATTATCACTTTTTTCTCTTGGAGGTATTTTCAAATTCCCTTCCAAAAGCAAATTTAAATAAAACAACATTTCTTTTTCCAAACTATAGTGATAAAAAAATAATCTGCAGTAGAACACAATAAAGAAAATAACATACATATTTATCTTTTCTGACCTTTACAGGTGGTTTAGGGGTAAAACATTCTGATTTTTCAGAATTTAAAGGCTACCTCTGAAACAAAAATTTCCCGAAATTGATGACTCCACTTTTGTGTTAACACAGGCTCAGATACGTAGTAAATTCAAAAGAGGTACCGTCGACTCAAGTTACTTTATACTACTACTTAATCCTGTTTCTCCGTATCTCTTTTTGTCCCTTTAATTCCAAACCTTTCTACATAATTTGCCCCTAATTAATCTTCATCTCAGTTATAATATAGAAAAATTAATTTCGTACTATCTTAAACTGAGATTCTACCCCTATAGTTAAAAACTTAGTTGTAAGTAGTAACCTCTGACTTTAAGTGTCTGGAACAGCGATCGTGGAAAGCTCTATCACTCCCTACCACCAGTGGGGAAACAAGGAGAAAGTCATACTAGACCACAAATGGCGATTCACAAAAATCATGGCAGATGTGAATTCAAAAGGTGTGGTTTTCATCTGTACATTTCACTGACCTTTCAATTCTCTAAATTTACCATCCATCTAATATACCTGTTTTTATAGGGGCTTCACTCAGATCAGACCTTTTAGAGTTAGAAAACAGTAATATGTGGTGTAAATAATTATTTAAAATCATAGGTATTAACTATTGGTGAGTAATAATATATGATAAAATTAAAAGTTTAACAATAATTATAATAGGGCTATTAAGGAAATTACCTCCCAGAAGAACTGTACCTTTAAAAGTACAGTTTTGTACACCTGGTGCAGAATACATTTGGTCAGGTAACAAGGTTTTAATTACGTGACTATTTGAAAAATAAAATCTTGAAAGACAAGATTTTAAATTAGTTCCATAAACCACGCCTTTACCTTACCTCTTTTAAGTAACAAAATCCTGAAAAGCTTACTGTAGCATTTGGCCTTTTTCTTTTTCTAAACTTGAAATTCTTTTGAAATATGCTCAATTTTTCCAAGTGTAAACCTCAAATATACATTTAGGATAGAAATGTTCCCATTGGTCTGATGAAAGTTCAATCACAAAAATCTCCAACTAATACTAAAATAATTAAATATCTTTCAAGCTTATTCAAAGTTCCACGGTGACAATGAATAGTCTTTGTCATAACGTCTACGATATTATTTTGATCAAGGTTAGTCAGACCGGCAAATTCGTGAAAAGAACATTCCTTTAAAGTCGACTTAGTTCAAAGCAATGTAGAATCGTGAGATTTCACAACTTTCCTAGCCAGTCAGCTTCAAAGAAAAAATCTGACTCAGTTAAGTGTGATTAGCACATGATTTCCAATTCAATTAAGAAAATGCTAGTTTAATAACGGACTTTAGGCTTTATGTATTTTTTGGTAAAGGAAGAATGGAACAGGTGGTGCAGATTAGCAGAACAAAGTCTTACTTTCCTGCCTCTATAAATTCAACCCTCTAAGACTTTCTTTACTCTTTAAAATGGCTACCACCTTGCTCTACTATGCCAAAGGGAAAATGTACAGCATACCACCATCAAAAATAAATCTAGTTATTTTGACAGTGTATGCCCTCCTCCCCCACAAAAGAAAGAAAAAAACTTTTTAAGATTCTCATCCCTTTACTGTTCAGACAAAATGACCATTAAATAAGCACACAAACGTTGGTCAGTTACGGTATGAAGACAACCTATACAATGCATATTAGGTCGTCTTTCCTATAACATCTGACTAGGAAAAGCTGGTAAGATTATCTTTCACAGATGAAGATCGAACAGCAGTAGAACTGAAAAGGATTGTCCAGTCTAGTAAAGGAGAAACAAATGTGGGCATCGCACCCCACCCCCAAGATAAGGATTTCAGTGATTCAAAAGATTAACTATTATGTGAGTTAGCAAAAGTTAAGTTTCTGTTCATAAGTAATCTTTCTAAAAAGCATTTTATAAATAACAAAAACCACTTGGTGCTCCCAAACCTATTCTTAACGCTAACTATTCTGTCAAATGTCTACATGTTACTTATACCACTTCCTATCCACTCTGAAACCATTCCAGAACACTCCTGCTCTAGGAAACTTACCACAAAATGCATTTTCCCATATAAAAATGAATGTATCATGTGTCAGACTAACTTTGTGCACGCACACGCACGCACACGCACACACACAGCTACTAAGCTAACTGTGAATGTGTTGAGTGTCTGCAGAAACATGGCGTGATCTTACCTCTCATCCTCGCCATCCACCAGGGGTGTCGTCAGCGGTAGCACCTTCAACGGGAAAAGAGAAGCAGAGGCTGCTAGGCTGCTGCTACTCCCATCTGAAGCTGCTGACATGCCCCCACCGTCGCCACTCAGAGTCTGAGGTAAGCCAACTACGGAGGGTTCCGCTGGGCGCCTGGCATCTTCGATTTGGCTTCCAATTGCCTGAGCTAATGATTGTGCAGAGAACTGAGAACTTAGTGATAGCTGTTGTGCCAAAGGCAAATTTATATTAGCTGCTATCGGGGGAGGTTGACTAACACTTTGAACCACATTACCATTTTGAGTGGCAGGGGTTTGTGCTATATTCTGTGGTGGAACCAAGTTTGCTGGGGCAGAAGGCATTCCAGAAGGCCCGGCTGAGCTAACCTGACTCGTAACAGAAACACTACCAGCAGGGGGCAAAGGACTAAGTGCCGGCAACTGCTGCACCACGACTCCCGGGGCCACGGGTTCTGCTCCCTGCGGCTGGGGAGGCGCAGTTAACAAGGTACTTTGGGGAGCAATGACCAATTGCTGAGGAAGGCCCGAAGCACTAGTTTGAACTCCCTGATGAATAATTGCGGGCTGAGCGGGCGGAATTATCTGCGATGATGAAGGAGCACCTTGCTGAATGACTGAAGGTGTGACTTGGGCAGAGGGCGGCTGCCCTGCGGTGGGCACGTTCGCTTGCTGACCGATATTTGCGATCTGACCGCCAGTAGGTACGGCAGATACTGCTGCCTGAGCCTGGCCCACAGGCTGGCCGGACGCCCCTGCAGGTGGTGCTGGGGCTGCTGCGGGCTGCACTGGCAGCTGGACACTCTGTGGCTGAGCCATGGGAATCACCGTTGCTCCTGCTCCCACCCCCGCAGGACCGGGCTGGCCAGAGGACACTGCCGTTTGCAGAATCGGCTGCTGCTGTACATACTCTGAAGCAGGGATCTGAGTCACCACCTGACCGTGGCCAGGGGCCATCTGCGTAGAAACTGTCGGCTGCTGCTGCCCGTACTGTAACTGCTGGGGTGCTGCTCCTGCAAGGGGAGCTTGCACGGGAGGAGCCGTCTGAGAATACGGCAGTTGGGGTTGAGCCAAACCAGAGATGGAAGGCTGCTGACCTAAAGCTGAAGTTACACCGACCACGTTAACAGGTGACGGCTGGATACCAGTGGCGGCACTGATCGTGGCTTGCAGAGGGACTGGCTGGACACCTTGCTTTTGCTGATAGCTCAGTTCTTGAGGCTGTAATTGTACTTGTGAGATCTGTGACTGAGAAATACTCTGTGGTATGCTAACTGCTGAAATGCTCTGTGGACCAGGGCTGCCGAAGTCCATCTGCTGAAGGGCCACACCTGGCAGAGCTGCTGGCGGCGGCTGCTGCTGCTGCACCACGGCGGGGGCCCCCATCTCCCCACTGCCCACGCTCTCCGTGTAGTGACTCAGTGTGCTGACGCCACTGCTCACTGAGCTCCCACTCGTGCTCTCCCTCTCAGAAGTCACTTCTACTGGGTTCTGTTTGACAGTTTCCACCACTTTATTTATCACACCTTCCGTAGCAGGTGCAGCGTTTTCCTTTTCATAGAACTCAGTGCAAGTCCATCTCCCCTTTTTAAAGGGCTCGGAACTAGAATCTAACTTCACGACTCTGAACCTTGACGTGTTAACTGTTGGCTGTTGCTGCTGACTCGAAACTGATCCCACAGTCATCCCTGCAGCTGCACTGGGGACACTGTTAACAACAGCCGAGGAAGAAATAGTACCATTGCCCATGCCACTCAAGATATTCACATTAACACCGCTGCTCACTCCAGGCCCCACACTCACGCTAGCAGCACTAGGTACACCGCTCGCGTTGATATTAGCGCTACCAAGCACGCTGCTCGTCACACTGGGATTAAAACTACCCACAGCAGAAATGGTAACGTTATTCACTGTGTTAGTGCCAGTGACGGGATTTATACCTATGCTGCCAGTCGTGCCTGCAGCACGGATATTAGTCATTACAGATGCAGGTGAGCCACCCGATGACACAGCAGAAGCTGGTGCAGCTGGGACCACGCTGTCAGAGCTTGCAGTTGCAGAGAGTTTTCTGGATACTGGGCTTGGGGGTGGCCCTCCGGAGATGGACGCACCCGCCACACCAGCATGGGATGGATGGTGGTGCCCGTGGTGGAGGTGGTGCCCGTGATGAACGTGATGGTGGTGGTGGACGTGGTGTGGATGCGTGCTCCCGTTGATCACGACATTCTGCTGCGGATGGTGAGGCAAATGAGGCTGCGGAAGGTGTGGCTGGTTGGGGGAGAGGGCCCCGGGGGTCTCGGCCTCCTGGAAGTTATTGAGAGTCTCTTCTGAGGAGCTGCGTTCAGGTTCCCCCAAGTCAGTAGCCCTGGAGAGTGACACATCAAGGATCTCGGAAGACGACAGATCTTCCGTGTGAGATTCGTCCAGATCATCATAGCTCTCGGTGTCCTCTGCTATGCTGTTGTTAGAGCTGATGCTGGCGGAGATCTGGGCCGGCGTAACGCTAGTGATCTGGAAGCCACTTTTCTTTTTCATTTGAGTCCCGCCTGGCGCTAGAGGCTGCGTCTGCAGCTGAGCCTGCGAAAGGAGGTTCAGGCTTTGTGGAGGCGGAGGCTGTGGTCCCGACGTAGATGCTGCTGCAGGAGGTGGCGGCTGGAGCAGCGACGGAGGCGGAAAATCCTCGGAAGAGGGGGCATTACTAGCGACGCCGGTACCTGCTGCGCCGAGCGCAGAGGCGCTGCCGCCGCCGCTGCCCCTTCTAGGGAACATCGCCGGGTGCGCCATCTTCCTAGCACTAATGTCTGCAGCGGCCGCCGCGGCGGCGGACTCCGGCGGCTGGTGCATTGTGTCGGGTACCGGGGGGCGGAGGAGGCGAGTGCAATTTCCTTCTGCACCGTAATCTTTGTATTCAAGACGCCGGGGAGGAAAACGGGGCCCGACGCTCCGCCCGGCACGATGCCTCCTTCCCCTCCTCCTCCTCCTCCTCGTCGGCCGAAGGCGCCGGCCGCTCCTGCCTCCGAGGGCGAGCTTCGGGAAGGGAGGATGGACGAGGGTGAACAGGGCGGCCGGGGACGCGGAGGGGGGACCCCCTCAGTCCTCCGCCATTCACTTTCCCCTCCGGTCTCACACTCCCTTTATATTCCGCTTCACGTGGGGTGCGGGGCGGGCGGGAGGGGGGGCCGGGGAGGGGGCGGCC
>NW_011889151.1:485614-492826 GCF_000151845.1 Pteropus vampyrus
GCCGGGCCCCGGAAGGCGGGTGCGCTGCTCGCGATGGGGGCTGCCTTTTGTGCGGTGCCGTGTGGCTGCCATGCGGTCCGCTCGCCCCTCGACGGGCAGCGGCGAACCGGCCGGGCGGACGATGCAGCTGCTGCACCGAACTGTCCACGCTCCTGCGTGGGCTCCTAGAGCGACTGCTTGCGACCGGTCCTTACCTGGCCGCAGGAAGCCGCCCGGCCCAGGGAAACCGACCGACCTCAACAGGTGGAGCTCACCTCCGGCAGAGGTGTCTTTTCGTTCCATTGTCCGGGCTACAGACCCACAGATTTGACTGAAAAGGCAAAATGGCCTATTCAGGGGCGCAACACGAGTGCAATAAGTGAAGACTACCTTTCAGGGTTAGAAAAGGAAAAAAAAAAAAAAAGCCATTGGCAATTCCAGCTTAAAAACAAAGGACCTGCCCCGGTCGGAGCGTAGTTCTGCAGAAGCAGTGTTAGGTTTGATTGGAGGCAATGTACTGGAAGTTGCTTCCCTGGCATTAACACGTCAAAACATTCCAGCTCTAAGCATTTTTTTTACGACTAAGCGAGAATGTATTTCTCGCCCAGTAATTAAAAAACAACAAAGTAATGTGGCAAACCCTAGGGAGAATTTATTTTTTTGAACCTAGGTGTTTGGGGGACTAAACGTTTACGGTTAGACCTGATTCGGGAACTCTCGCAGACTGACATCTCCATTACAATCCTATTTCAGGAGCTCGTTAAAGCATAAACGACGGGAGTCTTTTGCAGAGTTTTGATCGACGTCTAGTTGTCAATTCAACATGTCACCTTTAGGTTTCTCTATAAACGTTCTCCCTCGTTCCATCTCACAAAAATTGTCATCATTCTCCTATATCACTGAATAGAAATGCACTCTCAATATCTCATGTATATCCTGTATCAAAGCTATCATATACAGGTGCTTTTTCTGTGGTCTCCCCAACTAAGCCCAGAAAGCAGGACTACATTTTTTTTTTACTTTAAATCGCTAATGTGGAGCTCCGTGCCAGGTTCAAAATTTAGGTGCTCACAAATGTTTAAAGCGATATGGTAACAAAAATCAAATACATTTGAAAAGATACTTGTCTTATGCTATCAATGAATTAATACGTGAATGGTTGTACGTTTGTATAAATATGACCATTCGTGTATTTTACAAAAATAATTTCTTTTTTAATACCCCCCAAAGTTTGTTTCAAATGATATGCCTATAATGGCTGCCATCCATTGTAGAAATGCAAATCTAGCATGGTTTTTAAACAGTTTTTGAATGGAAAGTACAAACTATCCTAACCAAGTGAAACTGCAATGTCATGTAGATGGACAGAATTTTTTTCCTTTTTCCTTTTTTCTTTTTTTCTTTTTTTTTTTTTTTTTTTTTTGACCATAATGGCTGCCATCCATTGTAGAAATGCAAATCTAGCATTGTTTTTAAACAGTTTTTGAATGGAAAGTACAAACTATCCTAACCAAGTGAAACTGCAATGTCATGTAGATGGACAGAATTTTTTTCTTTTTTCCTTTTTTCTTTTTTTCTTTTTTTTTTTTTTTTTTTTTTAGAAATGCTCTTGATCTTTCAAAATGGTGCCTTAGGTCAAGGTTTTAAATTACCCTAAACAACAGTTGAGCACCCTTGAGGCACCTAAACACCCCCCCCCCCCCGCCCCCAATGATCCTGCTGATACGGTTAGGAGCAGAAGAAACACAAGTAACAAAGGCTCACCCAAAGTTGACCGAATGAGTTGTTGAATAACCCTATAAAAGCAGACACTCCATCTAATAACCAGGAGTAAATGGTATTGTGGTTTTTTCGCTGTTATGGTGTTGGGGTGGGTATATTATTTCTCTTGAAAGAAAGTTTTGTTAAAAAAAAAAAAAAAACTTCCAGGATAACATTAAGGTATAAGACAATATGGTCTTTTCAAATGTATTTCATTTTTGTCTGCTCTATCACTTTCAAATTCCTGTTTCAGCTATATCCCATTCGACTAAGATAAAGAGCAACTTTGTGGTTATGGAAACTTGAGTAGGAAAAACATCTATGTGTGTATGTGTGTATGCATGTACACACACTCAAAACAAGCAGAAACAAACAAGTCTTATCATGGTACTACCTTTTAATTTAAAAAGTCTGGATTTTTTTTACATTAATATTCAATCCCTACTGCTATGTATAATGAAGTCATAAATCTTTTGAACCCAATACTTAGGTTATCCTTTGCCTCTTGAAAGACTGAATTTCACCTGTTACATTTAGAAAGTGCAGCCCTGAATTACTCACTCCTGACTAAAAGATTAATTTGTAGTGCAGTATTCACTTAAATCTAGTTATTGGGACATTGCAAACCAGCATGTAGATTTGGTTGTATTTAGTGTTTTTCCTACCATAAAATAGAAAATTTGCTGACCATTATAACAAATTACCTATTTATGAGAACTGCGAGATAGGCCAGTATTTAAAGCCAAGTAATTCTCAACAAGTAACGCCCTCAAGAACCAGGAGGTAATACACTGAGAATGACTGAGTGGCAAAGAGAAACATGCAGAAAACATGCCACTGTCCCACTCCAGTAATTATTCTGGCTAACAAGCCCTTCAGTCATACAATATTCTTATCTGGAACTCTTAAATGTCATCTTTTTAAAAAAGTCAAATTTTTTTAACATGATGTTGAAGAACAAAAATTCGAAAGATCTAATTGTTTTGACCAAGCAGTTCACGAGTCAGGCATCATCTCATGCAGGAAGTAGAGAGGTTCTCCGAGAAGGTACACAGTATGGAAGGTTTTAAAGGCAGAAACCAGGTGGGACAGTTATAAGCAAAAGGAAAAGCAGTATTGTTTCAGGCAAGGTTGCCTTCCCGTAGGAGAAGGAGGGCTTCTTATCAGGCAGATGGCCTCAACTTCCTTGGGGTGGCGGGGGTGGAATAGAGATGATCACATGACAGATTACCTCGTTGGTACAGACCAGAAAATTACAGACTAGCCCATTAAGATTATATTCCCGGATAAGGCTGAAGCTGCAATTAGGTCGTATATGGAGGCTAAGTTCGGTGTCAGTGGGCTCTAGCACAAGTGACTCCATTTTGGGCCTTTGGTTTTCTTTAACAATGAATTCTACAAATATGAAAAAGTCACACGTTTTGACATATGAAGTAACTTATACACGGGCATACTGCAGCAAGTTCATGAATCAATTCACTCTCTAAAAAAATTTTTTAAATGAAACCAGTAGCATGTGCCATTTGACTTTTGTAATAGCACAAAATGCTTATTTTGGAACTTTTCACAAATTTCAATGAGTATAGGTTAGCTTATACCTGATTAATATACTTTTAAATATTTGTTAAATTGTCGATATCAGTATGTTTCTAATCAGCTAAATCATTTTATATCCTCAAAGGAGATACACTTATAAAACAAAAAAGTACAAAAATTTGAATTTATAGTTCAGAAGGCACACTGATACACATTAGCTCATTGAAATGTGTCCTTGGAGAAAGGAGGCATTTTCATTCTCATTTTAGAAGTAGGTGATCATAGACGGGATAAAGAACTTGTCCAAGGTTTAGCCCTAAATCTTGGTACTCAGGTCCTCTTAATTTCAGATGCCATGCCTTTGTGTTGAGGGATTTTTCTGAAAAAGCAGTCTGAACTCTAGGGACTAGTAACTCTCATGGAAATTAATGAGTGTTCTTTTAATGCTTTGGAATGCGGAGGAAGACACGCTGCACACGCACTGATTTTTACAGCATTTCTTCTACATGAAGAGGATGAAAGACTTGTTCTCTGTTTGAACCAATACAGATGTTACAGATTCTTCCACAGTCTGTCTCTTCTGACTTAACGAATGTGTTAGTTTGGAGAATTTTCTCACAACTTAAATCGTTTCCGACTTCTGCTACAGAACTGTGAAGTGACATCGAAAAAAAAGAAATAATTTGTTAATTTAGATTTGTTTTAAAGGCCATAACCCTCCAAACCTCCCCCAGATGATAGCTGATATTTATTTAAAGGTGACTCTATACTACATTGTTCTAAATGCTTTAAGTGTTTTATCTCATTTGATACAACTATATAAAGTAGGAACTATAATCACCCCATTTTACAAACAAAGAAAGTGAGGTACAGAGAGGTTGAGGTCTTACGACTTGGCAGGAAGTGGGGCTAAGATGCAAATCCCTGGGCTGCAAACACCCCTCCACTGCTCCTCCAAGACATGTTGTTAAATCAGTCTCCTGCCAATTCTAGCTCTCAAATTTCTATAGAATATTCATGTTTTGATTTTTTCTAATTAGACGTCTCCAAAGAATCTAGGAGAACCATTTTCTCCTGATGGAGAGACAATCTCGTGAAGAATGTACATTTTAGAGACTCCTCTGTGGCCACATAGGAATTGGACATAAATGAACAGAACGAGGATTTGATCAATCAGATGATCCTTCACTGATCAAAAACAGATGTCGAATGCTTGGAATGAAAACATAAATCACACGTAATTGAAGAACACTATCTATATAGGACAAGATAAATGTTTTCCCCTTTTAGCAATTAGCTTTTATTGAACATGAGAGCCCATAGAATAATCTAGTCTTTCCAACATGTTCTAAGGACCAATTTGTATTTGTACATCTTTTTGCATACTTAAAGTTACAGAAATAAACACATTTGTCATATTTTTTGTATCATAATTTTAAAAAGACCTCATCTTTTGACCATACATGAACCAAAACAAGGTCAAGAAGTACAAACAAATCATAGGAGCCATTATTTGTATTTAAAGATTAAGTTCAGGAAGACTTAGGTATCTCAAGTCTCAAAGCTCAAGGGAAAAGAAATGGTTGAAGTCATTCCTTAGATCGGAATTTTCCTTTGGTCATTCATTTCTCCCTCTGCTCTGACTAAACTTTTAGGAGAAGAAACTTGATAAAATAGTTTTTAGTAACTTATACTTAAACTGACATTTACAGTTAACTTCATTGTAGAAGAAAAACAGGAAATCATTAGTCTTAAAGGCCAAAACCTTTTCTGATTTTAATACCTTAAAAAAGAAAATCTTGGATGCACACAAGCCAAAGACAAGCTAAACTGGAGCCAGAAGCACAAGATAAAATCCTGTTACTATCAAAAAGAAAACAAGATGTTAATATCATGACAGAACATTGAAAGCAATAGTACTGTTTATATGTGGAAGGTGTTTACAGAATCTTTCTCTATCAATGATAAAATTAGGATGATCAATGAGGGAATGTGGGAATTTCAAAGAAAAGCATGAGATGGAATTTAGGAGGAAAAGCCCAGCAAAATTGATTTGTTTTATTCCATGTAATATATGAACACTTGTCAAAATGAAGAAAATTAAATATATGACTACTGAGCCTCTTCACTGAGTTAAATATAAACTTAATTGCAAAAATGCCAACAAACTTTTCCGTCAAAACTTGGAAGAGGAGGTCCAGGTGCTTTCTTGCCCCGTTATTTATAGACAGGAATGGGATCGCATGAAAATGCCAAATCAGTTGTGTAATTTTGATCTTTTCAAACGTTTCTAAACACCCTCTTTATTCAATTCATACAAAAATGATGTTAAATTACACCCCACCAAAACATGTTTTGAATAAAATACGGTAATACTCTGTGTTACGCCAATGTTGATCCCAAGTTATTTGATAAATAACAAGAGTTTTGAAAGGAATATCTCCAATGAAAGCATCTTGATAAAAGAGCTATGTTTTCTTTATCCTGTCAGCAGGTGACAGGAACTCAGTTAAGTACTCATAAAGAATTTTTTTAAACCTCACATTATATAATAATATCGTCAACATAATTCATCACATGAACTTTACTACTGGACTTTTCACAAGATATTTCTGAGGAATATTAAGCTCAGAAATTGTGACATTAGGGAACAAGCTCATTATTAAAGTTTTGGTCGAGGGCATGCAACAGTATTAAATTTCCTTTTCTGCTCTTTACTTGATCTCTGTAAAAATCTCCTTGCCCAACCCAAGCTGATAACAACTGGCTGGCTACCATATTTCATGGAAGATCATGCCCAAAGCATTTTTTTTGGAAGGAGCAATGTTCAGAGAAAATGGTACGGAGATATGAGTCGAATCTGTATCTCCTTCTGTGATAGTTTTGCGAATGTTTAGAGACAGCGCATTACGTGAAATACCGATTAGACCTGGAATCCTTAGCCTTTGTGGGTTCTGCAAATGCGTTCCTTACATCCTGGCTTAAGATATGGAGAATTCAGGTGCTTCTTCCAGTCAGATGAGCTCCAGAACTATTTTCTAAGAAACTTGTAATGACTGGTCACAGAATTCATACCTATGATGAATAGATAATTTCATGTAAAGTAATCTATTTTTTTAAAAGTTTGACTTAGTTAATATGTCTAAAAACTTTATGATCGGTTAAATTTTCATGTTTAAGTAGTAATATCAAATGAGGGTTCTGCTATTATTTTTCATTTCTCCCCACATGAAACATTTTTTCCTCTTATTTCTGATTGAGAAAGGTAGCAGGATCCACCCCAAAATATGCCGCTTTGGTATATTGATGATGTTGAGCTGTAGGTACTTTTTAAAAAGCAAGTGCTAGGAGAGACTTTCTCTGAACTCTCCTTATCTTCCCAAGGACAGATCCTCCAGAAGGAGCCCAAATGGCATAAATCCTTGCCCAGGAGTTTTATGAACCAGAAAAGATTGACTCATCACGGAAGAGGAAACTGCAGGTTGACACCGCACTCAGACAAACTTGGTCACAAACTGCCCTACCTCCCATCTGTTCTTCTAAAGGCCCATTCATCTTTCCTTAAAATCATTTACTCTCCCTTAAGAGGCCTGTGTTCCCCTCCCCTTCCCTTTTAAGATGGTACTGAATCCTGAATTCTAAGCCACTTGGGAGAGTGACTCGTTTTTCCTGGGCAACTCCTATAGATGCATTAGGTACACAGGTTAATAAGCTTCTGCTTGTTTTTTTCTCTTCTCAATCTGTCTTTTATTACAAAGGTCTCAGCTAAGAACTCAGAAGGGTAGAGGGAAAGTTATTTTTCCTCTCCTACGATTGTCAGTATAATAAAACCCACTTTCTATTATATAACAACTAAGATTAGACTAAAGAAGATACCATGTTGATTATCATGGATATGGTTTTACATTAAGTACATAGTGTTTATTTAGCACAATA
>NW_011889151.1:492876-497090 GCF_000151845.1 Pteropus vampyrus
GTTAAATTTTCATGTTTAAGTAGTAATATCAAATGAGGGTTCTGCTATTATTTTTCATTTCTCCCCACATGAAACATTTTTTCCTCTTATTTCTGATTGAGAAAGGTAGCAGGATCCACCCCAAAATATGCCGCTTTGGTATATTGATGATGTTGAGCTGTAGGTACTTTTTAAAAAGCAAGTGCTAGGAGAGACTTTCTCTGAACTCTCCTTATCTTCCCAAGGACAGATCCTCCAGAAGGAGCCCAAATGGCATAAATCCTTGCCCAGGAGTTTTATGAACCAGAAAAGATTGACTCATCACGGAAGAGGAAACTGCAGGTTGACACCGCACTCAGACAAACTTGGTCACAAACTGCCCTACCTCCCATCTGTTCTTCTAAAGGCCCATTCATCTTTCCTTAAAATCATTTACTCTCCCTTAAGAGGCCTGTGTTCCCCTCCCCTTCCCTTTTAAGATGGTACTGAATCCTGAATTCTAAGCCACTTTGGAGAGTGACTCGTTTTTCCTGGGCAACTCCTATAGATGCATTAGGTACACAGGTTAATAAGCTTCTGCTTGTTTTTTTCTCTTCTCAATCTGTCTTTTATTACAAAGGTCTCAGCTAAGAACTCAGAAGGGTAGAGGGAAAGTTATTTTTCCTCTCCTACGATTGTCAGTATAATAAAACCCACTTTCTATTATATAACAACTAAGATTAGACTAAAGAAGATACCATGTTGATTATCATGGATATGGTTTTACATTAAGTACATAGTGTTTATTTAGCACAATATGCAAGTGTTCAATAAGTTCTTTGTTAACGATAATGACTCCGTAGCTGAGTTTATTCCCAGTAAATACATAGTAATTGGCTGAAAGTAGGACTTCTTTAGGCCGCCCCTTTCTTTAGGAGATTCGGGCCTCAGATGCTCTCAGATCTGTAGGATTTTCAGGGCAGGCAAAGCATCATTCCCATCTGGCTCTGCATTACTACTGTAAAGAGAATAGTCTTTGGCACCGTTTCCAGTGATTCTGTTCTAATAAGACATTAACTTAACATTTGTCTTATTACTTACTAATTAGTTGTACCAGATGAGTCATTCACTGAAGACTCAAGACTTAACATATTTTCAAATAGCTTTGATCTACACGTCCAAATTTTTTTTGGAATGCTCAGTAGATTTTGTGATGGACAGCATTTCCCACCCCTCTTTTCTCCCCTTCCCATTCGCTGCTCCACCCTCCCCCTCCTTCCATTCTCGTTTCCCTCTCCATACCTCAGAAATTGAAATTACGACCATTCTTCACTTTGACGAAACTTCTAAATCATAATATTTCATGTTCTTCTTTGTGACAATTGTGCAGCAACAGTTAATTAATAATCCCACTTTATTCCGTTTATCCTAAGTACATGACGAGTTGTATTTCATGAATAGTACTGTACAAAAACAGAGTATAAAAACAAATAGAAGGACATCTTTTTTTTTAATTTAAATTTTTGAACAAAGAACTTTCAGCATTTCACAAATACATATTAACAACCATGGCTGCTCTCATCTGAGTTATGTCGCTGATATTTTTACCTCATTAGGTTAAATTATGTTTTCCCCGAAAAGTACTTTGAGTAGAATTAACTAAAAGTATATGATAATTTGCGGGTGCTGTATTGGTAAGGACTAGAAGACGAGAAATGTGGGATTTTGTTCTCCTTAGAAGAACTAGGAACAGGAAAGATAAGATCGGTCCAACTTCAAGGTTATTAATTGAATATCTACTGCCTGTTCTTTAGGAGTCAAAATTGCCTCTATGATTGTCTTTCATAGATCAAAGAAGGCACAAAAGCAGTCAGCCTCCCCCCAAACCTCATCCTCATCCCCAGCCCCAAGGTGTGTTTCCAGAGCCTCCTAGCAAACGAAGGACAAAGGGAAAGCTGCGGGACAGCAATTGGGTTCCTGTTTCACCAGAGACACATTTCCTCCAGGTAAAAGGTAACCCAGAGACTGCGAATCATCGCAAACGCCTCTTAATCCATCAATCACATATAAGCACAATACGGATCTTTGGAAATTAGGTAAGAATAATTTTAATATGACATGAGAGCAGCAACATAGTTGAAAAACCCGTGCCGTCTCACTGATGCGCACATCTGCTGGGGGCGAACAGATGGTAGTGGCCTGTACAGATGTAAAACCTACAGTTATGGCTCCTTAGTATGATAATTGATTCTGACGAAGTGCATGAGTTTTGCTGGTTGTCTTAATTTTCCATTGTTGGGTTTCTGTTTGTTTTTCAATGGCGAACATTGAGAGGAGAAAAAGACCCTGCGTGTAAGTACATCAAACGATAGCGCTAATAAGACCAGGGAAATACAGCAAACATAGCAGAAAGCAGGGACAACAGTACCCTCAAGGATTCTTTGAGGCTACTTGTTCCCTCATAAGCATCATAACAGCAAACAACCATGCATAGAATAAAATTATGTTTAACATTCGCCAGCTTTATTCCATGGCAGCCCATTGTCTGTACATGATAGGATATTTCATAAGGGGAAAGACTAGAAAGTGGGTTTTCTCTCTACAAATAAGTAACAGTAATAAGTCATCAGCTCTACCTTTAAAGTACTAAAATGGAGTTTTCGTCTAGAGCTCTAAACTAGGGACCATTTTAAAAGCTTAAGCTTGCTTGTCCTGTTCGGGAAAGGCTCCCATTACACTGACCTGGCCACGGCCATCCCCATGATGCAGGACAGGGCGGCTTCCTCGAGCAGGGAAGACCGAGCCCTGCACTGACACAGAAGAGGGTCCTTTGGCGGAGGCTGTAGAAAGAATCCAAACACGCCAAAGCTGGAATTAAAAAGGGAAGTTTATTAGAGAAAGGGGTAACACTCCACGATCTGAGCGTGGTCTCCTCTGAGAGAGAGCCTAAGAGACTCAGAGGGACAGAGACAATGGAGAGAGACAGAGTGAAGGCACTGAGAGAGTCGGAGAGAAAGACACCTAGAGGGACAGAGAAAAAGACATTGAGAAGGATCCGGACTGTTTGGGGAATTCCGTTTACGTATCATTCTTCCGTTCCTGTGAGTTAGTTTAAATACTTTGTTTACCCATTTCCTTTGATATGGACATACAGTGAGGAAGGGGAAAGGGAAGAGTATGCAGCATGAAAAGGTAAGAGCATGTAGCATGAAAGGCCTGCTGGCAGTCCCCGGCCTGTAATCCACAGGTTCTCTATGGTTCTAGCCATAGAGAATGAACGATTTTATTTTGTATAGGCGCCACTTAAAGACTGTTTTTCCTGCTTCCCCTTCACAGGTGTGGGGAATGGGCTGTTAGCATCCCACCGGAAACCTTCCTTGGTTCTGCAGGTGTCCTCGTGGCCTGGCTGCAGGGCTGCTCAGCACATTGCAGTCTCTGAATGTGGCTTATTTAACACTAGTTCTCTCGCTTCCTCTCTACAGAGCCCGAAGTCTCCTGCACAGACTGAATTGAATCTGGATCAGTGTTTCAGGTACAACCACCAGCTCACTATCTGCGTGTAAATTTCCCAGGGGCAGTTTGCGTTCCCCGGGCCATCCTGAAGCAGTCAGATCTCTCATCCGCACATGACAATGTGTGTAAAAAGGATGTGAAATCACTTCGAATGTGATCTAGATTTAAAAAAAAAAAAAATTTAGGCGGCAAATCCAGTGAGGGGGAAAATCCATTAAATTTAATTCAAAATCTGTTATTCTTTATCCACTCTTTCGGAAGAATTTCACCATTGCTTTCTTCTACTATCACAGATAAGGAAGAATCGAATGCTGTCATTTCGATGAGGTCTCTTTGCCCACAAACGTTTATTAAAGACTTTCCTAAATTGTAGCTCATTTTTAATGTAGAACAGAAAACTCAGCTTACACCTACATACCCCATAACAGAACATTCTAGAATAATTATAATATACATTTCAGTAGATATACTACACTTATACAACCAGCAGAAATGAGAGAAAATCAGATTATCAAAGAATAATAGGGTCAGTGGTAGGGCACGTACTTAGCTAAGAAAACAGTAATATTCAGAATTCTTCAAAGGCTGCATGGGAATAAAATTGAAAATTGACTCAGAGCTCTCGGGTGCCCGTGGTTGGCTGGAGAGCAGCTGGGAGAGGCTCCTGGAAGACGGACCATTTTCTTACCAAACCTCTTTGCATTTAAGGGACCCGCCTTTGTCTGACTTTGCTCCCTAATTTT
>NW_011889151.1:498105-506090 GCF_000151845.1 Pteropus vampyrus
AAAAAAAAAAAAAAGATATGCTTAGAGATTAAACGTGTAAACCTGACTCCAAAGAGCATTTTTAAAGCTTTATCTTCATCATCACCTCTGTACGGACAATTATATGTTGGCAGTTACCCCTGAAACCGGCCTTAGCAAACATCCAGCAATCAACTGCTGAAAGAATTAAAATTTTACATTGTAGTTACGAAGCAACTTAATTCATTAATTAAGTGATAGGTCTTCTCTGATCCACTACTAGATTGTTCTAGTCCTGTGCGCACTTTAAATTCATGAAAGTGTACTTTAGAGAATCAGTCTTTCTGCAAATCAGATATTTCTCTACATCTAAATGCTTCCAGGAAGTCTGAATCAATGATGCTTCTCTTGATAAAACAATAAGGAAAATCTAAGGATCTACTGGCTGCTTCACACATTATTCTAATAGACATCTTACATCTTAGATGTCTCTTCAAATTGAGATTGCGTGTTTTCATCTGACCAAAATTGTTTAATCTATGTCTTTTTTTTAACAGCTGAGGTATCATTTATATACCATAAAAGTCACCTGTTTTAAGCGTAGAATTCAACGAATTTTAATATATTTACGAGGTTGTACAGCCATCACTGTAATCTAAGAACTTTTCCATCACCTTGAAAAGAAGCCACATGTCCATTTATAGTCACTCATCATTCCCGCTTCAAACCCTCATCTCCACTCATCTACTTTGTCTCTCTATAGTTTCGCTTTTTAAGGTATTTTATATAATGAGCGTGACGCGTTTGAGGATCATTCATTCCTAGATTTTTCACAACCAACATATACGGTTGTTCCATACATTGTCTCTTAGTCATCTTATTTCAGTTTCAAGGCGAAATCTCTGCCGTATACAATGTTAAAGCCATTTAAAGAACTATAGAATCATGTCTGCGAAATTTAAATGGGCGTTGCTAACAAAGAAAAATCTCTTTTTTATACTTTTATTATTTGACAATTATAAAAATAACAGGCTCAACCTATTAAAATACTGAAAATATGTAACTACAGAAAAGTATACAATTTTATCTTAATTTTACAATAAAGTAAAGCCACTCGATCCATTCTAATGTTGCGTTTACTTTTTAAACGTCTTTTTTTTTTCAGCTTTCAAATCATTTGAAGTTAGAAGAATATATTATATATAAATGTTCATACCCTGCCTTTGAGAAAAAAGCATTACATCATTTCTCCATGATATGAAAATTCCTCAGAATCACCACTGTTGATGGATACATAACAGCCCATCATCTAGAATTACCATTTATTTGATAAATAAATCCTGTTATTACCCATTTAAATTATTTCCATATTTTATTATTATAAAAATGTAATAGTAAATATGTTTAGGCATAATATTTCTCCACATATGTGATTGTTTCCTTAGAATAAATTGCTGGAAGTATAAATACCTATCATTATTGGATTAAGGGGTAGGTGTAAACTTTTAAATATTGACAAATTGCTTTTAAAAAATATAACCAGCCTTCAAGAGGGTCCCCAATGATCCCTGCCTCCTGGTCTTCATACCCTTAGAGTCTCCACCCACATTTTACCAAGATGGGCCTGGGCAACCAAAGGAATACACCAGAATGATGGTGTGCCACCTGCAAGGTTAGGTTATCAAAGGCACTGTTTTTGACTACTTCAGACAGTTCATTTGAGTGGAATCAAATGGTATGTCTTCTTTTGCTATTGGCTTTTTTCACTTAGTATAATGTCCTCAAGTTTCATCCATGTTGTACCACGTGACAAGATTTCCTTTTTCCCCTTGTATGTACAGCAGATCCTCAAATAATGTCATTTTGCTCAATATTGTTTCTTTATAATGTTGATGATTTGCCATAGGAACTTAACTTGCATATACATTTTGAACCCAACTAAATGAACTTTTGCCTGTTTCATTTCAACTAAATTTTTTTTACTATACCAAAATAAATGTTGACAGTTATCACTCTGGGTGGCAATATTATGAGTGATTAAAAAGAACTATGTATCTTTCACGTTTTCCACAATGGATATGAATTGTTTTTTGCCAGACCTGGGTCAAAGCCGAAACTCAGAATCGAGGCCAAAGGGACAGTTTTGCTGAAGGGTGCCTGCCGCTGCCAATGGCTTTCCATCCATACAAAGACTTCCCTTGACGGCCCTGGCTTGAGGCAGCTGCTTCTGTGGGCAGCTGGTAGGTATGAGTGGAGTACGTGGGGCATGGGAGCACGTGGCAGAGAGGAGAAGTCCAAGGGAGAAGTCTGGCAGTCTGGTTCCCTGGGGAGAGACCAGAGCTCTCTAGTCTGCAGTTAGAAGCAGTGCTATCTCACTGGGAGTAGAATGGAAATAACATCTGGATCCAGATAGAAACCGAATATCTGATATCTATATTGTCTAATTCACTCTCCAGCCAGAGGTTCATTCCTATGAACTAGGATATTTGAGCAAGTTCTGGTCTTTTAATTCAGATTAATAGTGTAATTTAATTTCATATACTTTTCAGCATCTCTTTCCGTCAATTTTCCCAATCAGTAGGGGCCTAATAATATTCTTCCACTTTCTCATTAAGGTGTCATGAAGATTTAGAAATAAATGTCTCCCATTAACCTTGTCCCTTAGAATGTGGCGTTTTGCCACGAATTACGTTGCCTTTCTAGGTTACAAGGACATGTGTGTGCATGTGCGCATACCTTTTCCTTTCTCTTTTCCTTTGAACTCCTCAGACTTTATTCCATTATTCTTCTTTCTGGTAAATGAGACAGAAGAACTGAACTCCTGTCATCTTGAAAGGTTTGCTTAATGATCATCCCAGGTGAACACACATGGTCTTAGCTAAGAAGCATGACGGATGTGACCATGATAAATGAGGCAGACCATAAGACTGCCTCATTTATCAATTATTAAAGAGTCATTTCATAGAACAGTGTTTTCAGTCACTTTTCAATAGAATTGAAGGCTGAGCAATTATAAGAAAAGCATAGGACCCTTAGGTTTTAACGAAGGGCCATCTAACCACCTGACATCATAACCCATGTGACTTTCCCCCCAAGCTAAATTTTCTCACGCAGAGCAAAAAGCGATACCATTTCTTGTGGCAAATAAACATAAAGAAAAGACGTATTTTATCAGAGCCGATATCTAGAGCTCAGTTCTTGTCCATTAAATCATATTTTCTCATATCCAGCCTCAGGCTTCTCATGACTTTTTGAACTAATAGACTGAACAGCTGACTAAAGTTGAGATAATACAGTTCTGCTAATACATAATTCTTATATGATTCCCTTATCATCCAATTTAGTTTGGCACAATTTATGACTCTGCATGCCAATTTCTGGAATATAAAATTATTGTAAGATGTTTCATATTTGAGGGTGGAGAGACTAGGGACTGATAAAATAGGAAGGTAATAGTTAAGTTCTACAATATATACTGTGGGTCCTTTTCATTCATACTCATCACATCTGATATTTGCACATTGCAAACATTGCGGTGCCTTTCATGTGCATAGCTTGAGAAAAGAGCAGTGGATCTCTACTATTGAGGTGGCGTGGGGTCATCTTCGAGCCACTAAGCTATGATCCAACAAAACCAGCATCCCCAGCTGAATTGGGATAAAAACCTAATTCAGCCTTCTGTCTTGAATCACTCACCCAGTAATGCGGAACCGGTGTAAGTGGGCTGTTTTGAAGTCTGGCATGTCATGACTAGCTGCACGTGTGGACAATGGCCATTCCACCCAAGGACGGCTCTCTTAGTGGGGATAGCTTAGGGTGCTTCGTGTCGTGACCTATTGTAAAGACAAAGAGCCATTCCACTCCCACATGACAGTAGGGTTAAATCATGGGTGCTTACCTTTCGAAATATTTAGACATTTGGTTAAATTATGTTTATTATTCTAGTATGTGAATTGTCTGGTATGTGAGGATGAGCTTTCAGAATGAGATCATTTAGGATTCCCGGTCATACCATATATTGGTAACAAGCTATTCTCTATGGAGATGTTTGTTCGATGTTGAAAACATGCAAAACTTAGCATCTTTGGTAAAATAGAAGAATAACGGTTTTTTATTCAACTTAAATGATTCTTTTATGAAGGAAAAAAAAGACAACAAGAAACTCAGTTTGAAACTAGACTTTTTTCCAATATAAGAGTTAAGATTTTCTCATTTAGCCTTTGGGATTGCTCCTCTCTTTGTGGACAGCTTTGTATCTCATTTCCAGTACAGATGTCTATTGCCTTGAAGCTTTTCACAAAGAATTTAATCCTTGGCAGTGAAAAGAAAGAATCCCGAGGGGCAAATCTGGCGGAGGGCACCAAGGGGAAAGATTCACCAAGTTGAAGGAGGTCGATTTGAATTGAAAAATCCTTTAGTCACGCCAAAGATGTGAAACTATCAAAGACACAAAGATCTTACATAGTAAAAACAGAGGTAAACCTCTGCCTTGCAGGAAACATTCTCTTTTTAGTACTCCAAATTGTGGTGTCAGTGTTATCCGTTTTTATTGTTGTTGTTGTTTTGTTTGTTTGTTTTTGTTTTGTTTTTTAGGCGAGGCAACCCTTGGTTGACCTCACAGATTGCAAGGATCTTGTCAGTTTACAATCCCTTATTTTTTATTTTTATTTTATTTTTTACACCTACAGCACCCAGTCTTCCTAGGTGGTCTCCCATCCAAGTACTAACCGGGCCCAACCCTGCTTATCTTCCGAGATCAGATGGGATCGGGTTTGTTCAAGGTGGCATGGCCATAGACAATGTGTCATCCTTGAAAAAGAATATTACTCTGACCTCCTGGAAACCTTAGTGTGATTATATTTGTTCCTCGAGATGTGTAGAGCACTAATCTGCATTAATTTGTTTCAGGTTGAAAGTAGAATTGTTTGTCTCCAATATCTTCTGTTTTAGGAACTGAAAATATATTCTCAGTGGATCTCATTCCAGGTCTTCATTTTGGCATTTATTCCCACTTAATTTTTCTTCTTTGACTGTATCAGGTTGAGTTCTTCAGTTGTAAGCATCAGTAGCTGCCTCTGGTAAATTTGAGCAAAAAGGAATTTATTGGGCGAATTGGGGAAGCTCAAAGGTTTGAGGAGAGAAGGCTAATGACCCAGTGTTGGAAAAGAAAGAACAAGAAAGCTCACATGAGTCTCCACAGCATGAACTTCTCAAAAGCTGAAGCCAGAATGAATAACTCACATTCCAGGAAGAGAACATTTGACTGGTTTAGCTAGAGTCAACTCTTCTTTCCTTGGCTAAGGGAAGGTGGGGTATCTGAACAACAGTCCCACCAGGTAGTGTCCAAAAGGAGGGATGTGATATTCCCGGAAAGGAAATCAGGATGTTATTATTACTGAAAATGTGGACTAAAAGCTGGGCCGCCAAAAGAAAGAAACCAAAACAACAACAAAAAACACACAAATGGGTGCCATCTCCTCCCTTTTTCCAGTTTGCTCTGTTTCTCTTCCTTTTGTATATGTTTTCCTCTCTCTTTCTCTTTTTTATCTTTTCTGCCTTTCTTACCTCTGCCTTTTTCTTGCCCTTTAAAACTTATTTGTTGTCTTAGGTTAGGAATCTCTGTCGCTGTTCCTTCTTCTTTACCAGAGATCCTAATATCAAAATCGTACCACCTAAACAACTAATCCTTGTAGGCGACTGTGTTAGCTAAGTAGAGAAATGTCTACACGGTGAGATTTTTGAAGAGAGATTCCTGAATTTATCCTTTCTAAACTACCAGCTCACTCAACTACCTGCCATTATGCCTAGAATTTAAATGCTATAAATTAATTTCTTTAAGTAAAGCAAGGAAGCTTCAGGAATTTTCCATTGAAAAGATATTAATCTATTATTACTATCTCCATCTTATGAAATCAGTCAACCTGTTATTAAAAGAAGCCAGGGCGCAGCCTATGTAACCAACATAAATGTGGCAGAGTAAAATGAGCATTTCCTGTCAAGGCGGAGGTTATAGGTCTGACCTCAGATCTACCTCTTTCTACCTATGTGACCTCAGTGAAATTATTTATCTTCTTTAAGCTTCATTGACAACATCTATGAAATGGGGTATAGTTTTTATCATGTTTGGTTGTTAGAAACGCTCAATAAAATTATATTTATAAAGCACTTACCACACTGCCTGGCACATAATGGATATTTAGTAAAAGTTAAATTTCTTCTTTCTACAAATAGTTAATGAATACCTAGTGTGCCCCACACACTATGAAAAATGCTAGGAATACAGTGGAAGCAAAACAGACATGCTTCCTACCTTCTTGGAGGTTACATTCTGGTGGGTAAGACATATGATAATCAAAATCTAACATACCAATAGACATATTAATTAGAGGTTCACAGACAATGGCTGCTACAGACTGAAAGTGTCCCTCCAAATTTCACATGTTGAATCCTAATCCCTTGTGTGATGGTATTTGGAGGTGGGGCCTTTAGATGATTAAGTCATGATGGTGGAGCCCTCATGAATGATTAATGCCCCTATAAAAGAGACCCCAGAGGGCTCCCTCACCCCACCTACCGTGTGAGGTCACAGCGAAAAGTCAGCCATATGAACGAGAAAGCAGACTCACCAGGCACTGGATCTGCTGGTGCCTTGATCTTGGACCTCTCCAGAACTATGAGAAATAAATGGGTTTGTATCATTGTTGTTGTTGTTGCTATTGTTTATAAGCCACCAAGTCTATGGCATCTTGTTTTTGCAGCTTGAATAGATGAAGACAATGGCTCTCACACTACATAAATTAAATATAGCTATGGATTAATTAAGGGAAATAGTCACATTCTGTAAAGCCATAGTGAAGTCACTGGAGATACGTGATTGACAACTCTGGGTGTCAGGGGAAGTTGCCTCATCTCTCACTTATCCAAAGATGACTTTATTAAAGAGATAATATTTCTATATTTGCTTAAGAAAGAGGTGACCAACTGATTTGCTTGGTGGAGAAGTTTCGATTTAGGATTTTGTATGAAGAATCTGCAGGAGATTGAAATAGTGTATTTTAATGATATAAGCACTAAATAAATTAGTCTCTGAGCAGTTGTTGAGATCAAGATCAAGAAAAGGAGACAATTCAAAAAACTCTATTTTCAGAAAAAAATCTGCTGAGCCTTTGTAGCAAAGATTATTAGAAACCACTACCTTAGTTCCCATTCTTTACTAACAGTAATCCAATTTTTTTAGCTTGGCACACTACTTCTCAGCTAGAAGACTAAATTTCCCAGATGCCCTGTTCCTAGGTGAAGCCATGTGACTATATGATGAGAAGAAAGGAGAGGTATTATGGGGTGCTTCTGAAGTCTCCTCAAATGGAAGGGTAATCTCTTAATTTTCCTCTTCCTCCTTACTCCGATAGAAAGAGCCTGGTTCCCTGATACTTTCTGCCTTTGAGCCTTGGACGACCTATCTCCAGACTTCTTCCATGTAAGCGGGAAATAAACTGTCTAGTTTAAGCCATTATTTGAGGAATTTTTATTTTTCAGCATAGATTCAAATTTAATCATAACTGAAAAATTGCTTTGGTAATATATTAAATACTTTAGGGTGATAAAATAAACATATCACATAATCTTTTTATTCCAGAAACTTACATTGTGTTGATCCTTGGATTTACGGAAAACTTTAAGAAGTTAGCGGGGTAGCCTGGAGCAGATTACACAGGATCTTCTGGACTATTATAAAGACATTGGATATTATTCTATGTAAGGAGAGTTTTGGTGGCACAATTTGATTTAATTTTTAAAATATCAGGTTTTTCACTTCTGACATGGTAGACAGGGTAATTTGAAGAAATATTCTCACTGAGAACAAGAACAAAAAACCCTGGAAAAAATGTTTTAAATAGTCCTTAAAAGCATTAGAGAAACAACAAGTCAATTAAGAATTACAGGGCAAAGTTCCAGGGAAAGAAGAAAACCCACAGATGTAAGCGTGGCCGTTAGGGAAATTTATTCTGTAGAGTCCTTTACCAATT
>NW_011889151.1:506140-514878 GCF_000151845.1 Pteropus vampyrus
GGGTGATAAAATAAACATATCACATAATCTTTTTATTCCAGAAACTTACATTGTGTTGATCCTTGGATTTACGGAAAACTTTAAGAAGTTAGCGGGGTAGCCTGGAGCAGATTACACAGGATCTTCTGGACTATTATAAAGACATTGGATATTATTCTATGTAAGGAGAGTTTTGGTGGCACAATTTGATTTAATTTTTAAAATATCAGGTTTTTCACTTCTGGCATGGTAGACAGGGTAATTTGAAGAAATATTCTCACTGAGAACAAGAACAAAAAACCCTGGAAAAAATGTTTTAAATAGTCCTTAAAAGCATTAGAGAAACAACAAGTCAATTAAGAATTACAGGGCAAAGTTCCAGGGAAAGAAGAAAACCCACAGATGTAAGCGTGGCCGTTAGGGAAATTTATTCTGTAGAGTCCTTTACCAATTCCAGAAGTGGCTGAGAAATTGAGAGACTAAGTTGTGTTTTTGACGGACTTGTGGAGCAGAGGGAAAAAATAAAATCACAGATGAGAAATGGACCTGGGAAGCCATTCAGGCTTTGAGTTGCTACTCCAATAGACTACATGGTGGTAGTAAGGTTTAGCTGAGAGTCAGCTGACCTTCACAGGGATCGAGTCCCAGCTTCAGATGATCTTAATCATGAAATTGAATGGCTAGAGCCCCTTATTGCCTATAGAAGCGAATTTTTCTAAAAATGTCTGGTACCCCAAATAACCAAGTACATAAGGGGGGACATAAATAGAAAAGTAGATAGACAAGATATAATAGGAACCAACCCACTGAGGCTATCCAGCACAGACTTAAAAATAGCTGTATTTAATATGCCAATATCACAAAAAGACAAGGCCGAGATTTAGAAGTAAATGGAAAATTTTAAAATGGGTCAAGTAGAAATTTTCTAACTGAAAAATGCAATAAGTAAAATTTCAGTCATCAAGGGAAGAGATTAACAACAGATTAGATAAAGCTCAAAAGAGAATTAGTGAACTAGAAGATGGAGTGGAAGAAAATATCCAGAATGGAGAGAAAAAAAGATGGGAATTTCAGAACAGAGGGTAAAAGCCACAAAGCATAGAGTGAGAAGGTCCAATCAATTAGATCTTCGCGTGATTAGAGCCCCAACAGGAAAGAGAAAGAGTGCATGAGTCAAAAACCGTATTTGAAGAGACGATGGCTAAGAATTTCTAAAATGTATGAAAGATATCAAGACACAGATTTAATTTTTTATTTATCCTGAACCCACATAGGATAAATAAAAAAATTCCACACCAATTTACTATAGTACCAAAGACAGAGAGAAAGTTCTTTAAATCGTCTGAAAGAAAGGAGCAACAAATTTCATAGCAACGAAATTAGAGTAATAAGTAACTTTTTCAAAATCTTATGGAAGCCAGAAGAAAATGGAATAATGCATTCATAATGCTGGAATAAAATAATTGCTAACCTAGAATTATATCCCCAATGAAAATGTTTTTCAAGAATGAAGCTGAAATATTCAGACATGCAAAAATTGATTAAATTTGTATTAGCAGATTCACAGTAAAGAAAATACAAAGGATATCTTTTAGGCAGAAAGAAAATGATCTCAGTTATAAGCTCATAGATACATAACAGAATAAAGAGCAATGAGAAGGGTAAATATGTGGATAAATATAAATAAATATTGACTGTAAAAAATAACAATTTCTTGTGGAGTTTTCAATGAATATGAAATTAAAATACAGCAATGGTATATAAGTCAGGAAGAGGGTAAATGGAGTTTAAAGTTTCTCAGGTTTTGCATTGTCTTGTAAGAGGGTAAAAACACCAATTAATATTAGACTTTGATACAGTAATATTGTAATATCTGCAGTAAAAGAATAATAAAAGAATATATAACTTCTAAGCTAATAGAGGGAGAAAATTAGAATATTAGTAACAAAATCAAAAGACAGGAAATGAGAGAAAACATAAAACAGAAGAAATACATAGAAAGAAAATATGAGGAGAGATACAAACCAAAACCAAATTATATTAATAATTACATTAAATGTAACTTAGCTACTTAAAACATA
The DNA here is from genome assembly GCF_000151845.1 of Pteropus vampyrus. Lineage (NCBI taxonomy): Eukaryota > Metazoa > Chordata > Mammalia > Chiroptera > Pteropodidae > Pteropus > Pteropus vampyrus. The sequence continues at coordinate 508,201 of NW_011889151.1, forward strand.
AAAATTGTCAAACTGGATAAGAAAACAAAATTCAATTACATCTTGCTTACAAACACATACTACATTTAAAGATACGGAAAGGTTGGGAGTAAGATGGTGAAAAATGACATGCCATGCAAATACTTTAAAGAATCATTCTGTCTGTCATGAGGCTAATAAATCAGAACTATGGGCAAAAAAGAAAAAGGCAACTTGTACAGAAGCATGAGATTTATTTCAAGTGGAAAGTAACAGGTCAAGAGGTTGCTACAGCTTAGATGCGCCACGAGGTGCATTTAGATGCACTAAAGCACTGTAGGAGGACTATGCATACAAAGAGGAAGAACATATTCCTAAGGAACGCTAGGTGCAAAAACGAATGTCTCCCCTGCCGTATTTCCCCCTTTGTTATCTGTGCGCTTTTATTATGGTCAAACTAAGGATAAAAGAGTCCTGGCAAAAGGGCAGAGTACTCCTGAGACACACAGGGCCCCAGCGGGGTAAGAAATCCCAAGCTAGAGGTCATCCCACTTCACTGTTCAAACCTGCCACAGATTGCCCGCATGGTAGTGGTGCCCTTGACATCCTAAAAGGTCGAATTGTAATACAAAAATATTCTTTCTGAAAGACCTGTAATTTTTCAGTTTCAGAAATACTGGCTTGCAGATCCCTGAAATAACGGAACTATTCTTTAATATTCGTTGTTTCTAATCTCATAAACACGAACGCAGATATTCAAAGTGAACGCTTAGCTCCCAGTTGCCAGCAAAGGATGGAGAACACGTGAAGTCATTAGCAAGATAGTGTTACAGCTGGTGGAAGGATGAAGGGAAAAATAAATTCTTTACAAAATCTACTTATGTTTCTGGTCACATTATTAGGAAAATCAAATTTGCTAGTTTATGACATCTTATTAGCTCATTCGTTGTATAATCCAGAAGGGATAACGTGTGACGCATTCATAGATATTTTAAATATTATTCTGTAACTGATCCCACTTGCTTATCTTCCCATCTAAAGACCAAAATCTTGGTTGCAAAGATATTTGGGTCAATAAGTGAAGGTACCTTTCTACTAAACAACATATAAAGGGATTCTCACGATCACTGAGAACTGAGAAGAGACTCCAAATTGTGGAATGAACCAGGCTCAGTCAACTTAAGTATAAATATTCATTAGGGAAACCATAATTAAAATATAGCCATGTAAGAATTTTGGTGAAATACCCAATGTTCCTCATTAATTATATCATTTAGAAAATTCTTGGTTAACAGTTAACAGAAAATTCTGATTTAAAGTGGTTTAAACATAAGAAAACATTATTTCACATAAATGGAAGTCCAGAGGTGGGGCAGCTTTCCCAATTGGGTGATTTAGTCATCAACACAGCCATCGAATACTGAAGTTCTTCCCATTCATCCACTCTGCCAACTTCTGAGGACAGGTTTGGCTGAGTGTATTCCCAATGAGAGCAGGAAGTCCATCTTTTCCTTTACCTCTTTCATAAGAGTGTCTTCATCAGTTTGATTTCTGTACCTAGTTGCTTCCGTTCCTATTAGCTGTTAGGCAGATTTGTGCAACGCTATTCCCCAAACAGAGGGGAGTCTTTTGCCTTCTCCACAAAAACAGGCCTACAGCACCTGCCTTTAAAAGTAATGTTCTCTTTGCCTTGCTGTAGAATTTGTAAGTAAGGATAAATGTTCCATCAAGGATCTACTTCATTATATCCCCCAAAGATGTTTCCTATTGGTATTTTTTGTATACTACCGGCAAATGTATTCTTTGGCAAATGTATTTTAAATGTAGCTAAAACTAACCAGGGGCTGAGGTTTTATTGTTTAACTATTTATGTCCACTTATGTGTAGATTTTAAAGACAAAGTGATTATATTTAAAATTGTCTCAAAAAGTTAAAATTCTGAGAGATTATCAAATTATATGACTTCAAAGCCAATGGGTCACATTAGAATTATTTTGGTCTAATTATGAATGAATCTTGTCTAAAACATAAAAAATAATATTTAACAATAAATAATAAAAAAATTTGGCTAATCAAATAAGCTGAAAGTAGATATTTTTCTTATATTTTATATTTTAATTTATATATAATATTACATTTATAAGAAATTAGTTCATGAGAATTTTTTTCTCAAATTATGAAATAGAATATAATGCCTTTTAACCTCTTCAAGGAAACAGATTTTTCCCAAAAGACTTAATAGTGTGAATTGAGGTCTCAGGAAAGGCAAAAAAGCTTATAAATTCAGAATAAGTCAGGAGAGTTCCTCTTCTATTATCTCTTTTCATTCTCACTGTCTATAGTCATTATTCCATTTTCATTGTTCCCATCTGGAAAGCAGAAAATACAGTGCTTCCGTAGGCCCTCGGGGAGCTAGGTTTAATTAAAGTTTGAAAAGCGCATTTGAAAATGAGGAATACTAAACCAGAAATAATGCATGATGTGTTTTACCCCAATAAGTGTTTCACTAGAAGTTGAAAGAGAGAGGAAAAAAGTTGAATAAGAAAAGAAATTAAGAAATATTAAACCTGATTTAACATGAACTGGTCAGTTATCAACAGCAATCAGGAATAGAGTGTCCTGGGTACCACTGGCGGGGAGGGGTATGAGGCTCTGTTGGCCATTCGACTGTTGTTCTGAAAACCCCAAATTAAACATTCTACAGACACTGCTACGGAAAAAGTACGAGGTTGTCACATGTCACTGAGTGAGTCCCACATAGACAGCAGTAAACTGATCATGAACAAAAAATTTTTGCACCCGTGTCACATGCACATGCAAGACAGCGTTCATTTCGTGCCACTCAGCCACTTGAGGCAAACTAATGAGGTAGTCATCTTGTGTCGCGTGCCACGTTTCCAGAAATGTCTATTTCTTCTTGTCCTCTTCTGTATGAGAGGCTACAAGCCATTCCTTTGAACTTGGTCCCTTGGGCTATTGTCTTTTATTTTTTTGTTTTCTCTTTGACTTTCTAACTGTTTTTCACTCTGCACAGAAGTTAAGCCTCAAAATTAATTTATCAAACATAATATCCATTAGTGGGATTACTACTTGAGAACTGACCAATTATTCAACAACATTCGTCAATCTGTTCAGTGAAGAGTTGGCAGCCCTCGTATTTGAAGTCGTAGTATTGAACCCAAGGAAGATGCGATTATCAGATGAAATTTCTAAACCACAGAAGGCTGATATTCAGTATTACTTCCATGTTGAATCACTGGTATCCAGTGCATACTAGAGGGTCCTGGGAACTTGCTTTATGGGTTCTTTTTTTGGATTTGACCTTCTTATTTTAAGAACAGTCCCAACCTGTAGTTGGCAACTTTTCATTGGCAACATATCCTCGTCTACTATCCAAGACTTTGTTACCACGAGACTTAGGCAGGCACATATGTTTAAATTGACAAAGATATTAATAAGCAAGAACGTGGTTAGAGATAAAGGGCAATCATGGGTTAATGCTCAGTTTATAAGAAATGATCTGAAATAGAGATTGAACTGCACTCAAATTGTTCCTGAAGTATCCTAAGCAATAGCATCTGACTGGACTGAGAGGTTGAAATGACATGTTAAGTTTTAGAAGTTCTTTGCTCACCTACTTTATCCGTCCTTAAAGCCCAGCAAATAGGGGCTTTCAAAACCTAACGTGAGGGTTTTAAAAGTTCCATTTTGCATTAAAATGTTTTCGTTTCTCACTTGATTGTTGATATCTAACAAGTTAATAGATCTTACATTAGACAACCCTTCCCGAATTATTTACCTGATGAGAAACGAGAATATTCTTAGTTCATATAAATGTGCACCTTATAACAACTGACTTATTATTACATGTCTTAGGGACATTCACGTCAGCAAATATCAACAAAATATTGATGGCAAGGATAATAAATGATGAAATGCTGGTGAATTTGCATAAGATTATGAGTAGTTTATCTGAATTAATCTTAGAATGATTAGAAGGAAGATATTATCCTTCCTCTCACTTTAAATCTGTGAAAGATAATCTTATAAAATGACCGATGAAATTATAAAATTATAAAATCTTGTCACCATTTTAAGCGATCAAGAGCAATTAACACTATTCCCCTATTACTATTTACTTTCTGCATACGCCAGAGACCAAAAGTCTCTAAGAGGCTAGATGAGAACCAAGGAGCTATCATGAGACATGAATTTCGTCAGATGTAGGTTAGTGAATCTCGTAGAAACACGATTTTGATTTCTGTTCAAGGAACACTCTTCTACCTATGACTGTGGATTTGAAAATGATTATGAAGTTGACAGAAAAGTGTGAATTGTCAAAGTCAATTAGCTTAACTTTCATTGGTTTATTCTTTACTTTTCAAGCTAGAACTTATCTTTATATTGTAATACAATCTCTCTCTAATAAAATAAATGGTTCTAACAAATGACTTATAAAATCAAAGACTTTAATAAACTATAAGCAAATGGTTACTGGGTTTTTTTTGTTGTTGTTTTGTTTTGTTTTTTACCTTTAAATTGTACCACCGGAAAGGGGAAAAAGTGTCTCTGCCCTGATCCGCAGGAAAAAAAACAACAACAACAAAAAAAAGAAGCTGGAAATGTGTAGTGTTAGGGCGGCCAGGCTCAGTTTGTAACTGAGACAGAAAAATCTTGGCTTGCTTTCCTCGTTCCAGCATTGACCTATCTCATAAGAGTCTTATCCTGCCTGTCTCCCTGTCTCAATCAACGGGGGTTATTTCCACTTGTTCAGATGTAGTGGCATAAGCTCCAGTCCTAGAAGCGCCAAACAGGAGCCATGGCAACCTTGAGCAATGACGAGATTAACACGTCTTGAACAAAAATGGAACCCCTCCTTTCAGTGTTTGGACCCTAGAGGAAGTATTTGCATCTTGGCTCTCGATCCTATGAATGCAAATATTGCCCAGTTATTTATAGAGTGTAATACATTATTTCATTTCCATTGTTATTTAAACCCAAATAGGTTGGCGGATAGGAAAACAGCAATTGCACAAGCAACAGCAGGGAGGCAGGGAAGAGCATGGTGTTATTTCACAAAGGATGAGAACTCCCTGGCCCAAGCTGAGAGCTTGTCTAAAAGAGGAATAAGACGTGAGGTTGGAAAAGCAGATTGGGGAGATTACAAAGAACCTTGAATGTCAGCCTGATAATAGGAAAAAAGTTAGTGAGAGTTTATACCACACTAAATATGTATCAGGCATAATGTTTAGATCTCACGTGGGTTATTGTATGCATTCTTCACAACCAGGGCTGTGAATCAGTCGGTATTCACCATTACTACGAGAACCATTATTACCCCCTTTTCATAGAGTTTGGAGAACTTAGAAAACTTACCCACAGTTCCATAGCTAGCTGGTAAGCAGCAAAGCTGGTATGAGCACCCAGGTCACTCTGACTTCATAAGCTCAGCTCTTAGATAGACTGCCAGGAGTTTGGGTTTTATCCTACAGGTTTGGGAAGTTGGTTCATCTGTTTGTTTTGAATTTTTATCAAAATTATGTATGCAAGAAGGATCAAACAGTTCTACAAAGCTTATTATAAAAACAGTAATCCTCTTCTCTTCCTGTGCCTACCATGAATTTTTTCTCCCAGAGACAAACGCTTTTAACTTTGTTGTTGTTTTTACTGTAATTTACCTCTAACTCTTCAAATAACATTATCGAACCGTTTCTTGATTTTCATTTGTGTTATGTTATCTATTTCCATTACACATGATTTGGATTATCTCTTTCTCCACTTCCCTATCTGCATTACGTCCTCGATACAAACACGTAATTTTGTTCCACAATATTCACTATTTACATTATTTTAACTAGGTAGATACTATTGAGACTTGAGCCACGTAGTAACTGACAGTCACTTTTCCTTTCTTCAATAACCTTTTGCTTTTCTTGGCTTTAATCGTCTTTCTTTCTTTTCTTGTTTTTAATTTGCTTAGTTGTCTGTCTCCAAACTGTCCCCACGAGGCGTAACTCTCCATTTAATATGTTCAAATATGCCAGGTGCCCTTTCAACGTCATATCTTGGAGACGTGTCTCCCAGAGCCCTCTCGGCCCTTGCTCCGTTGGGACCGTCTACTCCTCCTGGTGCGGCTGTTCTGAGGTCTCCCTTCACCGCCCTGCTGAGTATATTCCCTTTGCTTCTCTCTTTCGTTAGCTCCCTTGATTCCTGAATTTCATTTCCTTCTTTTAATTTGATTACTTTTTTGGGGGAGGTGGGGGATGGGGGAAGAAGACCTCTTCCACTACCTGCTGAAAAAAAAGTGGCTGGGAAGTGAATTTTTGGAGAACTTTCATTTCTGAAAACATCATTCTTCAATGCTTACATTTAATGCTGGGTTTGGTTGGGAATAGACTTCTGGGTTAAAATATCTTTTCGCTCAGAGTTTTGAAGGCTTCGTTCCATTGCTCTCTGCTGGTGTTGAGGAGCCTGAAGTCAGTCTGATTCCGGAAGATTTGCGTGTCATCTATCCCTCCCGCTCACCCGGAGCCTTATCCTGTTACCTTTGTTTTCTTAAATTTCATGGCGAAGTGGCTTGGTGTGGATAGATATTTATCCACTGGGCTGGGAAGCCGGTAAGCCTTTTAAATCTGGAAACTCACGACCTTTAATGCTCGGAAATTTTTTCGAATTAATTCTTTGATAGTTTGTCCTCCTGCATTTTCTCTGTTCTGTCTT
>NW_011889151.1:515623-521607 GCF_000151845.1 Pteropus vampyrus
AGGCCTCTGTTGCCTGTATCTTTAGGCTTTTCTCTTGGGCTAGTCAGATGTCTCTAGAAAGGCTCTTAGAAAGGCAGCCTGGCTACCAGTGGGATCGGAAGGCTGCAGGGTTTTTCTTAACGCTCTGATTTCACTGTGGTGCCCCAAACTTAAACTCTGCCTGGTAACTCTCAAATCAGAAACCCTCTGATTTTCTCTCTCCGGAGAATAAAAACCCTTTTCCTGAATTGAGTTGAATTGTGCTGAATTCTTGGATACCCTGCTGGTGTCTGAGCATTGTTGGGTGGTGTCTGGGGAGGTCCCTCCCCCTCCCCACACTGGAACTGGGTCCAGAAACCCAAACTAGCGCCATAATTTTCTGTATACATTAGGGTCGCTTTTGGCTGCACATAGCAGAACTCCTAATTATAAGTAGGTGGCTCGAAGGAGCGGGCGTTTCCTCTTTTCCGTGTAAGACGTCGCGATGGACGGCGTAGGCTTGAGCTCAGCAGCTGGACAGTGGCAAAGCTGCCATTTGGGCTTCTCTGGATTTTTCACCTCCGCTCACCTCCTCACGGTTGCAAGATGCCTACGGCATCTCCAGGTATCCCGTCCACATTCAAAACAAGTGGAAGGAGAACAGGACGGGTGACATAGCCAAATCGACTTCCTCTTCTCAGGAGCGAGGAGACTTTGCAGAAATTCCACTCTCTTCAGAGTTCTACTTAGGTCTCATTGGCCAAATCCGGATTATATAGCCACGCTAGCCGAAAAAGAGGACGTGAAAGCTGGGATAAAATTGTCATGGGGGTATGGAAAAGTCTTGATCCCTTGCCCTGGCTGGGAATATTGCTGTCCTGAATAACCCTGAAATTCCACAGCAAGAAAGAAAAAGGGACGAGATGCTGGGTAGGCGACTAGGAATTTGACTTATCCTCTGCAGTGGAGCCACCGGGCTCACTCCTAACCTGTCCGATGGCAGAGCAAGAAGTTGTAAGGTCTGTATTGTTCCTCGGAGACATTCCATCCACGAACGGATGTCGAGTGGGACCATTTTCCTGCACAGTGCTAGGTGCTGGCTTCTGGGAGACACAATCGGCAATTCCTAGCAAAACCAAAATAGTGCACAAAGACAGTGCCTCGCAAAGCACCAATATCTGTTTCATAATGAGTGAACAAAGCAACTCTGATGCCATAATTTTATGCAGCAATGCAAAAGCTTTATAATAAGAACTCTGCATTCTCCCGTTTTTCTTTTAAGCAATCATTTTACATTTACAAAGTCTATCATTTGCCAGAATCTAGAGCAGCAGAACCCAGCAGAACTTTGTCTTCTAGGACAAAAATGTTCTGTATTCACACCGTCCAACGTGATAGCCACTAACCGCACATGGCTATTGAGCACATGGAGAGTGGCTAGCGAAACTGAGAAAATGAATTTTAAAATTTTGTTTACTTTTTAATTGATTCAAATTTAAATATCCACATATAGCTAGTGGCTACTGAATCAGACAGCGCAGTTTCGAATCTATATCCGCGACCTTTCTTCCACTCGTCTTTCCCCTGCTGCCTCTCCTCTCCCCCCCAAGTTGAAAGGATGATAATGGGGTTCTCTCTTTTAGAAAATAAACGCTCGTATAAAACAAGTTTATAAACTATTTATAAGAGAATTAGGTTTAGGTATCGAAATCGTAAGGCCGTTATGTGGTGTTATTGTTCGTGGATTACATCGTCACACGTATCAGTTCCTCTGTTACAGTTTCTGTTACGCTGCCTCGTAGCGAACACGGGACACATTTCTTCCAGAAGAAGGAAATGTTCCTTTCTGGGTCCCGGATGGGTCAAGACGGGGCAAGACTAAGTTAGCTGAGTAAACTGCCACAAGTTGGTTCACTGAGAAAAATACCTAGTATCCGCCAGAGCATATTATCTCTATCGACACGTTCTGAAATGAAACTCGAAATAATCAAAACATGGGTGACTTTCTGAAGTTCTTTGATATCCTCGACAACTGCAATAGACTGTTGTTTTTCGGACCCATCAAGAATTCAGGGGACGGGCAGGAGAGGCCACGCCGTTGGCCTTCTCGGATTTCGCTTTGAAGGGACAATAAACAATCCCTCCCTGAAGAGAGGCAGAAGGAGTTTGCCTCTCCAGCTAAAAGGAGATGGCAAGTGCGAGGTGACGGGAGGAGGCAGCCCAGGGGAAGGCTGTGGCTGAGCTCGAAACCCGTCCAGCAGGAATGTGTCCCAAATGGAAAGGGCCTCGAGGTTCAAGGGAATCCCGGCGCCTTCTTTGTTTGCCTCCGCGATCCAGCGTTTCAATGGCGGCATGAAACTTCCTCATGACTGCACGTTTCTTGGCCACGAACGGTTATCTACGTAAACAGGGGCTGGGGGTGGACTCTGATTTTTCAGGTGCGGTCTCCTTGGACGCCGACCCTGCCCCTCTCTGATTTCTGGTGGCACTCGGGTCACATGGGGATTAGCAGTTCACGGGGTGGGCGGGGGCAGCTTTGTGCAGGGAAGGCGACTCCGTGGATGGCAGGATGGGAACAGAGCGGAGAGGGGAGACCAGATAAAGCTCCCGGCACAGAGGGAAATGCTGAGACCAGAACGAAGGCAGCAGGAGTCTCCATGGAGGGGAGATGACCAACTGATTCCACAGAAATTCCGGATGTAAAACCCTAAATTTCTGTGGTTACCGATTGTATGTACAGACTTGAGTCAGGCCCTTAAATGAGTTCGGTGTTGGAGGCGCGGAGTTAGGGGTTCGTGGGAGCGGGGTAGATGTGGGAAGCGAGCAGGTGGGGGAAGACCAGCGCGCACAGACGGATTAGGACGGAGAACTAGACCGGCGCTTGGCGGCCACCACCGCGGTGGCGAGCTGCTCAGACCCCTTGCGGAGACAACGGCAGCAAGAAACGCACCTGCTCTCGCGCACCTGCGAGGCCCGCAGCGCCCGCGCTTCCTCCGGCGGCCCGCCGGCGTCCGAGCATCCTCCATCCCTGCGGGATTCCTCCGACGCGGACTCCCAGCCCACGCTGCGCTCTGAGGTCCTTCCTCCCTCGTGGTCCTTCCTCCCTCGTGGTCCTTCCTCCCCATCCTCGCCCCTTCCGCTCTCTTTTCGGAGATGTCCGCTTGGCACACACGCGGGTCTGAAGACCCTCCGTCCCTCCCCGTCTTATCCCCGACAGGCCTTCCCCCTCCCGCCCCCCGGGACCGCCCTCCCACGTCCGGGTCCATTTCGGGGCCTGCTTCTTGGAGAAGCTGAGCTGACACTGGAGTCGTCGGTGGGAAGGTAGAGAATTACTAAAAGAATGAGAGCGCAGTAGACATATCTGGGAGGACATACAGGACGAGAAGAAAAGGGGTTGAAGTGTTGACATGACTGGAAAGGGTCGAGGAGAAAAACTAACGCCCAGGCGGCGCTAAGAGGCGCTTCTGGGCTGGGCCGCCTGGGCCCGGGTCGGGCTCCATCCACCTGGGCCCGGGTCAGGCTCCACCCACCTGGGCCGGGTCAGCCTCCACCTGGGCCCCGTCAGCCTCCACCGCTCATTAGCCCGTCGCTCCCCGCAGGTCGCTTCGCCTTTCGAAGACTCGTCTCCCTTGTGCATAAAGGGAGGAAATCATAGTACTCATTCCAGTTTTGCCATAATGATGAATATGTAATAATTTATGTAAAGTGCTCAGAGAACCACCTACACTCGCTGAGGTCTCCTGCAAAGTTGGTTCTCATCGGGCACAGCGGATGAGGGACCCCGGGGTGACAGGGGTCAAGGGGGACCAGGAAGACCCACAGGGCGTGCCACAAAGCCAAGAGGGCAGCGGTTTCAAGAGGAAGGACAGTTTCAGAAGTCCTAGAGCGCCGTGAACAATAAGGTGAAATGACGTCAGCAGGCGGGGACATGGGCGATGACTTCAGTGGCAGGAGGGAGACGGAAGGGGGGGCGAGGGTGGGGACCGCGGCTTGGGGAGCGAGTGGACGGTGAGAAAGCGGGGCCAGTGCAAGCTCCAGTCCTCTGGGAAGCCTGGCTTCGAAGTAAAGGAGAGAGAGGGACAGAGCCCAAAGCAAAGGGCCCGAGGACAGGAAGAGAAACAGCTTTGGACAGCGGGAGGCCTTAGGAAGCGGGGGAGCGACGGGCCGCAGAGCGCAGGGGGCGAGTTAGCCCGGCCAGCTCGTGGGGCGGTGATGCTCTGAGACCACGTAAGTCAGGAGGAGAACCCTGTGGGAAAGTGAAGGCGTCCCAAGCAACGACCTCTGCTTCCTCTAAGAAGTCTCCGGGGTTGCACCTGTTACAGGTGAAGAGGGCACAGGTGGAGAGAGCAGTTTGATGAAAGCGGGAAAAAAATCCCTTTCCTTGACGTGTATGTCCCTTCTCCCCTAGCAGTGAAGGGAAACCGCATTTATCGGTACCTCCCTGTGTGGGCGGTGGGCTGGGGACTTTCACCGGGCCGCTGTCTTTAATCTCCACCACCACCCTGTGAGGTAGGGGTCATTATTCCTGTTTCACAGATGAGGAAAGCCGAGGCTCAAAGACGTGGAGTCAGTGGCCTACCATGTACAAGGTCTAGGGAGCGCTCAACAAATATTTGTCGAATGAATGGACTGCACAGACCTTCTTTCTGATCTCCAATTGGTTGTATCCTCGTGTGATGTTTTTTCCAACAACCTTTTTGCTTGGGAGTGTTCTTATCTAATCAAGTCACGCATTAGTCATAATCTCCAAAAAAAGTCACGGTAAGGAAAAATGCAAAAAGTAGCTAGACAAGGAAATGCCTATGCTACTTTATTTACTCTAAAACAGAAAAGTTACTTAAAAGATTATGACTGATTAGGAAACGAGATTTGGGTGGACAAAAGCCCTGGAAGCCTTAGCTGCTAATGTTTCCATCAACGACCTCCCTGAGAGTCAGAATCTATGCGTGGATTGTTTTTGTTTTGTTGTTAATAATATCTGGATGAAAACGCCTGCCAAAGCAATTCCCTAGAGGATTTGCAATGCGCTTTCCAAGTCTACAACCGAAGGGCAGAGCCGATGTCAACGTGTGCTCGTTGGCATTCGCCAGTTCATCTGGCTGAATGAAAATAACCGATTGTGCCTTCAGGAACACTGTGTGTTCCTGATACTTTTAAGCCAAAGTCTAATTGGTGTTCTTCTTGTAATCGTGCCAACCAGAAAGAGAACAGTACAAGTAACAATTTAAAGTAATGAATGAATAGGTCACTAGACTACAATTTCCTTGTGGACAGTGATTGGGTCTTATTTAAATTTACAGTATTATCATAAGCAAATTAATAATTCTGTCGATTTTCACATACTGAGCACACATGTGTAACTAACACCTAGATGAAAAAGGAGAACATGACCAGCACCTCAGAAGCCCCTTAATGCCCCGTTCTAGACACTTGCTGCCCAAAAGTAACCACTGCCCTGATTTCTATCAGCAAAGTTTAATTTTCATCTGTTTTTGTGTTTTACGTGAATGTCATCAGATACTATGTACTCTTTCTGTCAAATATTATTTAAAAAATAAATTTACAATATTGTCTTAGAAGATTAATACGATGCTCGGCACACCATGTGCATTAAGTACATTCCTGCTGAATTCAGTTGAATTGCATCAACATTGCAGACAACGACATGGGGAGAGACTGGCGGACCCCTTAAATCGGCTTCAATTTCACTCTAGGGAAGCACACATGAGGATGCTGCGTGCATGAGCCCTCCAATTCATTCCCGAGGTTCAAAGTGAATTATTAATCCCTGAGAATAATCCGTAGCCAGGGCTGTCTGTCGCTAGCCAGAGCAGGAAGAGTCATCTTCCTGAATTGTGTCTTTTTCTCCCCATCCTTCTGCAGCCCTTCGGGGCTGTGGTTCTCATTCTCATTCTATCTCTGATTTACTATTTGACTTCAAAACGAGTCACTTAATCTCAGTTAATGGCTTGAGTTTCCCCTTCAGTGAGAACCAAAGGGTCTTGGTTAACTAGTTAGCAAATAGC
>NW_011889151.1:521657-542806 GCF_000151845.1 Pteropus vampyrus
GGATTGTTTTTGTTTTGTTGTTAATAATATCTGGATGAAAACGCCTGCCAAAGCAATTCCCTAGAGGATTTGCAATGCGCTTTCCAAGTCTACAACCGAAGGGCAGAGCCGATGTCAACGTGTGCTCGTTGGCATTCGCCAGTTCATCTGGCTGAATGAAAATAACCGATTGTGCCTTCAGGAACACTGTGTGTTCCTGATACTTTTAAGCCAAAGTCTAATTGGTGTTCTTCTTGTAATCGTGCCAACCAGAAAGAGAACAGTACAAGTAACAATTTAAAGTAATGAATGAATAGGTCACTAGACTACAATTTCCTTGTGGACAGTGATTGGGTCTTATTTAAATTTACAGTATTATCATAAGCAAATTAATAATTCTGTCGATTTTCACATACTGAGCACACATGTGTAACTAACACCTAGATGAAAAAGGAGAACATGACCAGCACCTCAGAAGCCCCTTAATGCCCCGTTCTAGACACTTGCTGCCCAAAAGTAACCACTGCCCTGATTTCTATCAGCAAAGTTTAATTTTCATCTGTTTTTGTGTTTTACGTGAATGTCATCAGATACTATGTACTCTTTCTGTCAAATATTATTTAAAAAATAAATTTACAATATTGTCTTAGAAGATTAATACGATGCTCGGCACACCATGTGCATTAAGTACATTCTTGCTGAATTCAGTTGAATTGCATCAACATTGCAGACAACGACGTGGGGAGAGACTGGCGGACCCCTTAAATCGGCTTCAATTTCACTCTAGGGAAGCACACATGAGGATGCTGCGTGCATGAGCCCTCCAATTCATTCCCGAGGTTCAAAGTGAATTATTAATCCCTGAGAATAATCCGTAGCCAGGGCTGTCTGTCGCTAGCCAGAGCAGGAAGAGTCATCTTCCTGAATTGTGTCTTTTTCTCCCCATCCTTCTGCAGCCCTTCGGGGCTGTGGTTCTCATTCTCATTCTATCTCTGATTTACTATTTGACTTCAAAACGAGTCACTTAATCTCAGTTAATGGCTTGAGTTTCCCCTTCAGTGAGAACCAAAGGGTCTTGGTTAACTAGTTAGCAAATAGCAAGCCTCAAAAATTGGATGTGTTATACAATGCCATCCATCATCGCTGTAAGGCTAGCAGAAATGAATCACAGAGATAATGTCCCTTCAGACTCCCTCATCTCCTTCCAACTTAGCCCTCGGCTCGGTCGCTGTGCAGTGTAGTAAGGGGACGAAGATCAGGGAGCTGGCGGTGGTTTCCCCAAAGGAAGAAGGTCAGCTCACTGGCAGGGGGACAGTGAGCTCCTCATCCACAACTGGCCACCTTGGAAAAGAATCAGCTAGCCTCTGCTTTTGAAAAACAAATACACTTTGATCCCCAATATTTATAGTTAGGTGAAATAAGATACAAGTTTACAGGGTGAATCAACGATGGAGTAATTATTCGCATTTTTCCAGGATTATCAATTGCTTTCTTTACATAGTAAGCACTCCTCAGAGATTTTAAATAAGTTAAATTTTAAAGATTAGATTTATGCATGGTACTTCAGTAGCAATCTGAAAGAAAGAGGAACTCACAGCTTGTTGCAGAGGGGGGTGGTTAGGAAGCATGGCCGCAGAGGCAAAGGCTGTAGGCTCTCCTGATGCCCAGGCCTGTGTTTCCCAGGGAGGAAACAGAGAGGTGGAAATCTCTGGAAAGATCTAGAAGGGCCTTGGGCTGATGACTCCTCTCTTCTACAACAGAGCTTAGAGCACCTCGCAGCTTTCTTGATCTTGGCCACAGTGCACCTAAGTCTCCTAGCGACACAGGCCAAAATGGTCCAACTTTGAAGACACTACAGTGCATAATTCTTCTCTAGAACGGAGGCCCGTGCTGACCGAGGGTGTCAGACCTCGAATTTGGTGGCATGCTCTTCTCCTTTGTCGTAGGCTCACACGATGGCCTCAGATAGCAAAGCATCATCTGTGCGTTTACTGGGTAACAACGGTAATGGACGGACACTTCAATCACGTAAGAAAAGCTCTAAAGCTCCACTTGCAAGGCTGTTAATCACACGTATAACGTTCCCACGTGACTGGTGGGACGGGCTCTCCACACAGCAGGGTGCTCCAGGAAACTTTGTAATAACATAAATTTGTTTTCTTGTGACAGTATTTACAAGCTCCGTGATTTACAGTAGAACTCCATAAATATTCAATACTGAAATTGGAAGTAACACTTTGCAAATGAATAGAAGAGAAGCTGCCATTTCTCAATGTTTAGAGGGGAAAAAGGAGCCATTAAAGAATTTATTTGAAAACTACAGTATACTATTTTAAAAGAACAATCCAGCCCAGTTAGTAATTAATATGCCAGTTGAGCTGTACCCAGCATTGGACCAGGATGTCCTCAGTGGTCCCCTACGGACCTGGTAAGTAGCGATATGTTGATGACTTTTATTCCATTCATTTGCCAGGGTCCAGGGCAATGGGCCCCTCTCGGCTTCCGGTGCAGACGCAGTGACTCGATCCCCCGAATCGCCCATTAAGAGAATTAAGGTCAGGCCCTTCTAGTTATTTCCTCGTCAATTTGCTCCTCATATTGCAATTGCGTAAGGGAAGCAATAGAAGACTTAAATCACGAGATAAACGACCGAGGTTTTTGAAATGAATAATAACTCTTACTTTATGGGTTAATATCATTGAGCGCTCCGAGCTCTCGATTTGCCTTAATGTTTATGTTTAATTTTTCCACGTCTTTAGACTGGACAACTGTTCCTTTTATCTGGCACGCCCCCATTTGTCTTTCTTCTGGTAATAGCATCTGGATTTTCTTTTGGGGAACCGTCGTTCCCTCACCCCAGGATGGAGGTGGAGGTGGATGACTGACTATCTCTAGAGACAGGCAAGAGACCTAGTCGGCCAATCAGAACTCAATAGCCCTGTGGCCCCAGGATTGGTTCGAGGACAAATCCGAAGTTAGTCAAAAAGAGACAGCAGGGGATATTTGTTGCAAATGTCTCTTTCTGGGGCGTGGGGATGCTCTCTGTGGTAGGATATAAGGCAAGGGCTGCTTGCCATCCTGACACCATGAGGTGACGAGCCTAGCTTAGGAGAAAGCAGAGCCTCCTGAAGGAGAGAGACAGATGACAGCATCTGGGCACCTTCTCAAATGCCCCTTTTCGAGTTTGGTTTCTGCTAGTCGGCATTTAAAGTGTTCTGACTAACGCATACGATTCTTGGCATTTTTTTTCTTTCCCAATTATTTTTGTTGAAAGTTTTCAAACTCACAGAAAGATAGAAAAATAGTAAAATGCACATCTGTATATTCATCACCTAAATTACCAATTCACTAATTGTTAACAATTGGACACCTTAGTATTTCATCTATCTTCACACATTTCATTTATGCTACTATGTAACCCCAACAATTTTATCACGCCCAAGAAAATTAAGATCAAGTCAATAATATCTATTAGGTGGTCCATATTTAGTTTTTTTTTAATTGTCCTCTAAATGTCTTTTAACTCTTTTTTTCTCTTTTGATTTAGAATGGTCCCTTGATTTTTGTTGTTATTTTTTAAAATGGTTTTGTCTTTTGTTTTTTAGAATCCTGGCCGGTTGTCCTGGAGACGGTCCCACATCCTTGTATTTATCCAATTATTTACTCAGGATTAGATTCACGTTAAACATTTTTAGCACAAATACTTCCTGGGGGATGCTGTGTACGTCTTTCCCCATCATGTCAGGACGTATCCAAGGTCGGGTTGCCTTGCTACTAGTGATTCTGCACTTGATTACTTGACTAAAGCGGTGTCTCCCTATCTTTCCAATGCATAGGCACAGTTCCCCTTTGGGACTGATAGATAAGTAATTTTATCTATCAATAAGATTATGGTGATGCTTTGAGACCATGTGACTATCCTGTTGGCCAAGGACCTTTCGCTCAGTGTTGGTAGCTTCTGCTGAAGTTCTTGCCTGAATCAATGATGACATCGGAGGGTGCAAAATGATAACTTTCCACCTTTTAAATGTCTTCTGTAGTTGTTACCTAGCAATAGAATATCCTTCCTTTTCTCTGTCTCTCTCTGTCTCTTTCTCTCTCCCTCTCTCTCCAACCACATTGAAGTAAAATTAACATACTATATGCTGCATATGTTTTAAATGTATAATGTGATGAATTTTGATATATGTGACAGTCAAGATAACAAACATTTCCAGCAACCCCAAATGCTTCCTTTCAACCTCTTCCTCTAATCCCATCTGCAGACAACTACTGATCTGCTTTCTGTCACTATAGTTTTCATTTTCTAGAATTTCATAGAAATGGAATCCTAAGGTATGTACTCCTTTTGTTCTGGATTCTTCCACTCTGCTTGATTTTGGGATTCATCCATGTGGATGTGTGTTTCAACAGTTTCTTTTTATTGCCGAGTGGTTTTCATTACATTTTTCAAGTCTGCAAAGACTTGTCAATTTTTTTATTCAATGTGTTATAATTCTTTGCTTTTTTTGACCTTAAAACATTTCTCACATACTATGTAGTCAGAGTATTGGCTCCAAAGCAACCTCAACTATTTCGATTATTTCCTTTCTCTCTGTGGTTATCAGTTTGATATACAGTTATGTTCATTTGTTTACATTTGCGTTCAATCTGAATGCTTGGTTTCTTTCATTCTTTTAAATTTACTTTCATTCGTTAATATGTAAAACATTTTTAACTTTTATATGGTTCAACATTTAAAACTTTTAGAAGACTCGCTCTCATCCCTGTCACCTCTACCTATTTTTCCTATTAATAGCCATTTTCACTCATTTCTGGTTCATTCCTTCTGTGTTTTCATCATGCAAAAATAAGCAAATACAATATACATATTTTATATTCTCTTTCTTTTATAGACAAAAGCTGGCACATTATATATACTTTCGTACCTTGCTTTTTTCTCTCTCTTACCAATATATATTGGAAATCACTCGAACAAAAAGAAAAATCTTCTCTAATCTTTTTTAGGGTTACATAGTATTCCATCGTGTGGATGTTCCAGAGTTTATTCAATCAGTCTTCTAAGGATGAGCATCTAGGTTGTTTTCTAATTTTTTATTACAACATCACCTCAATGAAAACTCTTGTACATATGTTATTTCATATACATAGAGGCCTATTTTCAGAGTAACTTTCTAGAAACGCCATTGCTGGGTCAAGGAGTAGATGTGTACGTATTTTTGTTACATGTTGCCAAATTCTCCTCTGTAGAGCACTAGTAAAAAGTTTTGACACAGTATTCATCTTGTCTTTTAGAAATTTTATTCTTATTTTCTATTTACTACAGGTTTTTTAATATCCTTGGGGCACAAGGATTTTTTATTCATTCTTGTGGGCTCCATAACACCTAACATAGTGTGTGGTTCCTAGAAAGTGCTTAGTAAATGCTGACTGAACGAATGAATTAATGTTACTCTGTTCTACCATATCAGCCTTGCTAACCCACTTGACAGGAAACTGGGACCCCACAAAGGTAAGAACACTTTTCAAGGCCACTCTACAAATTGGCATAGAAGATGATGAAAATGCAAGCAAGTAAGAAAAAGTGGGATGCCAACCTTAAACTTTTGAAAGAGCAACCAAAGCACACTTGATTGACATCTATAATGTGCCAGTCAAGGTGGATACAGAGTATGAAGATACAAAGATGATGATGTCAGGGAGCCTACGATCTAATTACGTCTACAGGACACAGACACATACACACACATAAAAATACACACACTAACAAGAAAGGGCAGCGTGCCATAAAGATCGAAGGATGAGATAGAAGTTTTAATGCAAAAAGAGTTGAGAGGAGGGAGAACAAGAACTTTTGGAGTGAGGGGCTGGGGACGCAGGAGACAGACTCCGTTGCAGCCTTGAACTTGATTAAGGTGGGGCAGGACTGAAAGCAGATGAGGGCCTAAGGAACAAGGATGGGGATTTATGGTCTGTTCGAGGAAAGGTAAGTAAAGCGGTCTGGCCGGAGCAGGGACATCAAATAAGAGAGCAATGGGTATTGGAACTCATTATTTAAGGCCAAATTTGGTTTGGGAGACGCCCTCACGCCATGTAAAGAAATATGGCAGATCACAGTGGCTATAGTTTCAGTTTGCAGTAAGCTTGCATGCTTTTCATGACCCTCTTTCTTATTTTTTTGGAGTAGTCCTTCCCTGCTCTCTGGGGGCGTAGTCGTCCTGGTGGCTCTGTGAAAATGGGGTTAGTCACTCTCCCCACTTCCAAAGGGCTGAGCGATAGATAGATACCAAGGGATCCCGATGTCTGATCACAGGTATCATTTATAGATGGACACTTCAGCTAAGCAGGAGCACTCTGAATTGTCATGGGATTTGTGTATGGACATGAGAAGAAAGAAGTCCCTTCTTCACTGGAATTGCTGAGCTGGGAAGGTGTGGTGTGGTCAGTCAGCACTGCCCACCTCACGGTGAGAGCCAGCACGCAGGACAGAGCTCCGCTGTGACAGGCAGCGTGCAACGCTGGAGGCACAGACAGAATTCTCAGCATCCTTGGAGCTCCTGCATCCACCCCCCCAAAACCAGCGGTCCCCCTCTGACCCGCCAATCATGTGTAAACCAAACAAATGCTTTCTTTTCTTTTCTTTTTCTTTTTTCTTTCTTTCTTTCTTTGCTTTTCTTTTTTTTCTTCTTAAACTAGCTTTCATTTGAAAGAAACTTAACTGATAAAAAGAGACTTGGGTTTCATTCCACAGGTCAAAGCGCCCCAGTTTGGTTTCCTTTGATCACTGGTCCTAGAGGCCCTTCATGAAAGGGATTCTGTGGTAAAGCTGGTTTAAGGAGACTGCCCTCCACAGCCATCTCCGTAGGCTCATTCGCACAGTAACAAGTAAATACTTTGAGGACCCTCCGTGAAGGAGCTTGTTTAACTGTGCGAGAAACCTTCCCGTCTGTCCTTCCGCAGCCACTGTGCATGTCCCCGCCCTGCTCTGTGCCCTGGAAGACTGGCTTGACGCTGTCTATCAATGGCCCCCTTCCCTTTGGCCTCAGCTGGGTTTGAACTGGGGGTCAGGGGGTAAGAGGACAGTGAGATGGGTGGGTGGATTTACTCTCCTGTTTCTGCCCACCAAGTCATCGTGGGCTGGCGGTGTCCCTCAGCTCAAGGACACAGGTCCTGGCAGGCATCTCTCTCCAGGTACAGTGTAACCTTTCTCTCCCCCGCCCTCCAGGCCTGAGGATAGTTAACAGCCCCTGCTGTGCCCGCCCCAGGCCACTCTCTTCTCCTCTGTGGCTTCCTCACGGCCCACCCAGTCGTTCATAACCTCTCTGGAAATCACTCGCTTTGAGGGTGCCATCTGCTCCCGCCAGGACCCGACTGAAACCTTATCATTTAAAACATCCATTATTTTCTAAATTTATTAAACTTGTAACTCTCTTTTAAAAAATTAAAGAAAACACTTATCAATGTCTGGTGTTGAAAAGGCCCAGCTCACCTCACCATTTGCCCGTGAATATCCCTCAATGGACAGGAGCTCACCGTGGCTTCCGCCACTCGTGGGGCCGCTGCATTTTGCCACATTGCGAAGCTACCCACGCGTACGTTGGTGAGGTCAGGTGTTAAGCTTTTGCCTTGACAGTTAACTTTTCTCAAGTTCGATTTGTGTCTCTTGAGCTGGAGTGTGAGCTCCTGACGTCTTTCCACATCTCGCAGCTTCTGACAAACACCTGTCATTCCACACCCTGGGAAGGCCCACCCTCTTCTTCCCGCTGACCCTGCAGATTGCGCCATTTCTTCACCCCCGGTTCAGATCCCGTCGCAGTAGAAAGCATTCCCCTGTCATCCCAGTCAAATGTAGTGTTCTGTCCACCAAAGAAAATGCTCATGTGTTGTTGACATATGTGTCATCTGAAACTATTGCTCATGTCTTCTGATTAACTCTTTGTGTAGTTCTATTTTGGAATCTCAGCAAGTTTGTAAGCACTGTTATGGGCTGAAGGGAGTCCCCCCTCAAGTCCCCCTCAATCCACATGTTGATGACCTAACACCCAGTACCTCCTAATGTAACCTGATTTAGAAATAGGATCATTGCAGATGAAATTAGTTAAAATGAGGTCGTACTGGAGTTAAGCGGACCCTAATTCAATATGACTAGTATCTTCATAAAAAGGAGGAAATTTAGATATAGATATACACTCAGAGAGGACACCGTGTGAAGACTGGAATTACCCATGTGGAGAGTCATCCTGACACAAGACAAGGAATGCCAAAGACGGACAGAAACCACCAGAGACATATGGAACTACCTTCCTCACAGCCTCAGAAGAAACCAACCCTGCCAACACCTTGATCTCAGCCTTAGGGCTTCCAGAACTGTAAGGCAATGAAGTTTTTACTGCTTTAGCCATTCGGCCCGTGACGCTTTGAGACAAGAACCCTATCTTGGAGCCCTGTAGGCTAGAGTTCCCATGATACATCCATCACTAGTTTCTTATGTCACTTCTGCCAAGTCAATTTATTTCTCTGAACCTCAACTTTCCCTTCTGTAAAGTGAAGATAATAATATCTTCTTTGGAAAGTTGCTTAAGGGATTAAAGATAATACATGAAAATGCCAGGCACAGCGCTTGACAGAGCTGAAGTGTTCAGTAAGTGTTAGGTCCTACAATGATAATCCTCTTACGTTACAAGTGAGTGGCTGGGACCTAGACACAGAAGTGCCTGTCTAAACCCATGTAGTTAAACAACAATGAGCTTGCCAAGAAGCCCAGGTATAGTCACCTCAGCTCCTGTGTATACCATGTCTTGCCTTCCATGGCTCAAAGAGAATAATTTCGGTGGCATTAATTTGTTGGCATTTTGTGGGGTTTTTTTGTTTTTGTTTTTGTTTTTGTTGTTTTACTACTGTGCTGCAGATAAAGCCTCGAATTTGAGGAGTGACACTTTTTTCCATCTCCAGGTAACTGAGATAAGTCATATCTTAAAGTAAATTCTCTCTCCTTTTTTGTACAAAATTACATTTCTTTGTTTAAGAATGGTATGAATCGTATCATTTATATGTATAAGAGATTGTAATTAAGAGCTCTAATAAGGAGCAACATTGACAGGAATAGGCTACTAGAACTAGAGCTTTGTAGGCACAGATACTCTCTGTACGCTGCTATCAGATGATGCTTGGGTTAATTTTAAATCCATATTCCTCCCAAATGCAGGATCTCCACTTTATATACGTCTTAATACCTCTCATTCTGGTTATAGCTTGCTTCCCTCTCATTTTGAAATGACCGAATGTGAAGCCTGCTGCAGAATGATGGGTTTCTTCACAGGTTCATCAGATAAAATACACACTACTCCTGCCTCGTAATGATGCTTATACTGGTAATGTAACTCAAAATTGATGATGTCTATTAAACCACAGTTTTCTTATATAATAGATAGTCGATGACTGCTTTTTATGCGTCAACATGCTGCTCATCAAACTATCTGTCTCTCATCATGTTGAAAATCAATCATGAACTGAACAGGTGGAGACCAGGAAAGGTTACTCCCGCCCTGTACAGAGGATGAGGCTCCTGTTTCAAGCACTGGTTAGATCCTGCTGAAACTATCACTTTAAAAATGGCAGGTTACCCAGTGAAAAGAGTGAAGAGAAAAAGTGTGTGAAAGGGTGAACGAATTCTGAGACCTTGACAGATCTTTCTGTTCCCTTCTATCATGCCATGCATGACGACTTGCATCAGAGACATTTCTTATTTCAAAATTGCAAAGGATATTAAAATATCTTCTCTCGAAACAGAAACTTGGAAGCCCTTATTTCTGGGGTAAAGCTGTCAGGAAATTAAACTAGAATCGATGTTTGACAAGTTAGCTCCATTTCTTTCTTTCTTTCTTTCTTTCTTTCTTTTATTTATTTATTTATTTTTTTGAGAACCTAATCCCCTTTCCCCAGCAACCTTTCCTATATGTCAGATACACACACGATTTTGAAACAGAAAGGATGGGGAAAGGAATCTTCAAAGAAGGAAAAAGAAGGGCCCCTCAGGTTCAGACCGGCTGCAACGTCTCCTCCAAGGACAGTGAGAAGCACCCCCCGGGGCCCGTGGGGTTGGGTGAAGGCAATGCCGTGGTCTCTCTTTCGTCAGCCCCGGTTGCAAAAGAACCTGCCTGTTTCTCTGGGCTGTAAGAGGGGTCCCATCGGACAGCCCTTTCTTGTTTTCTCTAATCCCAGGATAAAGACCACTGTCAACAAGAGCACAACACATACCATGTCCTGCCTCCCGTATGCTTTCTGTTTTCAGTCTCGGCATGCGTGATGATGGGCTGGTCCTCTTCTAAGTGCAGAATGCTTTCATTCTTCTCCAGTAGACGTTCCAGGCTTGACTTACAACAACTTTAGGGATCTGCACCCGGCTCTAGGGGATTCCTGAGTGCCTTGGCATCGTATGCAAGATTGCACGTGTGAGCATGGGTGCATTCGTGGAAGAGGTTCCATAGCTATTGTAGGGTCCGCTACTTACAAAAAAGTGAAGAATCATTGCTTCTTTAAAGGTTTTCTTAACTTAAAAAATATAAATTTAATCCTAAAGTTATAACTCTAAAGTAATAATTAATGCGAAAGGTTGAATGAGGTGGCATTAATAAGAACATTTTAGTCAAGCGTAACTCCCAGATATCTGGTTATTGAAGACTAATATAGAAGGAACACAGATGATTCACTTCAACAAATATTTATCGAGTGCTAGCTATGTGGGACATATGAACTCAGTAGGACCCCGTCTCTGATATCAAGGGACTTATTTTCTTTGATGGAATAGAAGATACGTATAACTAAAGCACAAACAAGAGGACTAATTTTGCTGCAGCCTATAATATGAATTGAAATTGAGAGATATTGGACAATTGGGGAGCCCCTCTGGTTTGTTTGAGAAATAATGAGGATATTAACTCATATGGTGGCAAAGAAAATAGAGAGAATGGATAATTTGTGTGATCTAAAAATAGATTTGCTTCATTCATTCATTTTTTTCATTCTTTAATACATCTTTTATTGTATCAGGTACTTGTTAAAAATACTCAGCAAAAAAATAAATAGTGTCTGCCCTCACCAAACTCTGACCAGCCCTGATCAGCTCCTTTAATCTAGCAACTCAAAAATGAGTCCCAGCCCCAAGAGTGTTCACAGCTTCCACCCAGAACCATTCAGCCCTCGTCCTTCCAAATTCTGCTTCCCAGACTGTTGCCAGACCTCCCGGTTTCTAATCACACCTTATTCTCTTGACTGTGGTTCCGCCTCCCTCCCTTGGCAGTACTCCAGCTCTCATCTCTGGCTTTACTTCTTAGATACACTTTCTACTTCCTGTTTTGGGTTAAGCTGATTTCATGTGCTTTAGGTAAATTCTTACCCAGTCCAGCCAAGCCCTGTGGTCTTGGCAATCAGGCCGAGTCCTCATGGCTGCCTCCCTTCCCCCTAAACATCCCAGACCCAGACACTCAGAGACAGGTGGGTATAAACTAACGAAGATGCCACGTCCTCGTGCCATTCTTATGGGCCAAGTAATATGCCTTTCAGAGCAGAGGCGGGAGTAGAACATGACGAGTGCAACGAGATTCAACGTAATAAAACTACCTTCCTAAAGGAGCATCGACTGGTTTAAGCCAGTAAGAATTCATCCAGATGATGAAATGACCAATCTCAGAATCATAAAGGATTAGACTAGGAAGAAGCTTTAGCAATCATCATATCCAGTCTCGTCATTTTTTTACTGAGGTGAAAACCGAGGACATGAGCGGAAGACCCACAGGGACTTTTTGACATATTCTTACCTGCCCGATGCATTTTCCAAACGGCGCACTGCTGCATGACAGTTAAATTACAAATGGAAAGAAAAGATGTGTGCCCTTTTGCTTCTAAATCTGTCAGTAGGGACCACGTCTTGAACATATTCCTGGTGTGTTCTGTCGGAGTCGTAGACACCGATGTAATTCCTTAAAGGTTCCAGAGGAACCTTGGCAAGGCCAAGGAGGAAAACAGATTTGAGAAGACGTGACGCAGGCAAGATAAATCTGGGATATGCCCATTGGGTCAAGCAAGTAAAACGGACACGAGTTTGCACAAGAATCCCGAAAAGATGAAGGTGAAATTCATGTCAGGGAGAGCATCTCATAGTCTAGACCCTTCCTATTCTAGCTGTGGTCCAGGACCAGCAACGTCAGAACGTGTGGGAGCTTATTGGACATGGGGCATCCCAGGCCCCGCCTCGGCCCCACTGCAAACAACAAATGCTTACTTTGGCTCCTCCCACTCCGACTAGTTTAAATTACATTAAATGTTAGCAGAAATGGAAAACTAGGACGAATGAAATTTGTATGAGTACATGGACGAGGATACGTAAGAAAGTACACAAGAGACTCAAAATGAAATCACATTAAGAGTTTTACTTCTTGAGCAGAATATATACCTTTAGTAACAATTTTCCTCTGAGCCTTAATGAACGGTTTTGATTTGTACACTACGTTTCGAAAGGGCCTGTGTTTGCAATTAGGCAGCTCTGACGGATGGGGCAGAATGATTAGGTGCTTCTGCCCAAGAGACAGGAAAGTTACCTGTGCCCGAGAATATATTTCTCCCCGATGAGATATGAACCCCCTTTTTTAAGAACACAATAGTGTACTGTGCTGCTTGATGAAATTTCTGGTGAAACATTCAAATCTTTTTTTAAAAAATCCTTTCAAGGAATAAATGTAAAAATGGAATAGCAAACAAACAAACAAAAGTCGAATGTCAGCCGCCATCGCTGAGGACGAATTTTACATGGGTAATTCACACATTTCCAGGTGCCGATCCTGGATGTCCCTCTGGTAACCCGTACAGTTTAAAGCTTCTAAATCCCAATTAGGCTGCTTGAACCAACTGAGATGCCACAAATGCAACCTAGTGGCTTTTCCCATGGGAAGTCAGAGAAGTGGAAAATATTTCAAGCAATTTGGGCATGCTTGCATAACCCTTTTGTGGAAATTCCTGCACTAACAATTTGCAATTAAAGTGAAAGTGAGTAAAAATAGCATGACCTCTCATTTCAACAACAATGACTATATTTTGTAGACTCTGGTGTATGAACGTGCTTTACATCTGACCCACACATAATGACAAAGAAACCCCAAATCACCAACTTTCAACATTCCTAGGAGTACAGAGTATGTATCAGGAAGCAGGTTTCTAGTGTAGCTGTAATGACAATCTTTAGCTAAGACATAAGGGGTGACTGCAAAAAACGTAAGCAAATCAACAGCCACGTGAGGATAGAAAAACATCCTCAGTCCAAATTCGAGTTGTAAATTCACAGTATCTGTAACTAATGTGGTCTCTCACTCAGCCTGATGCCTGAAATTCCCATATTTTTGAGTCACTCCCCAGTTTAGCAGTAGCTTCTTGATATCTGGGATTAGGAATTAATTTTTTTTTCAATCTAATGAAAGCTTCCTTAGAATAATTAATCTGCACAATCGAAAAATATATTGTGTGCTACACAACAAAATCTGTGTAGTTCTATATTTAATGCTGTTAGTTATTTGTGTTATTTTCTTCCCTTAGCTTGGATAAAAAGAGTTCAATGTTAAGTGGAAAAAGTTTTGAGACTCACTCTGTTAACATCATTATGCCACAATTCTTTCAAACATTTCTGAGATGCCATCAGATAGTTACAGGTTTCCTCTGAAATTGTATAAACTCTGTGATTAATGTGTACAGTGTTTATATCATTTGATGACTAAAAATATCCACCGAAAGACATTTTCTGGGATTGAATCACCTACGTATGCTAAACCATTCAAGCAGAACCGGGAAGGACATGTGAGTGAAAACAATCAGGAACTGGAATTATAAACGAAACAGAGGCCACAACTCTCTGAGCCAGGATCCAGGGAACTTTCAGCAGAGGACAAACTGGAGCCTGATTTTCAAGGATTTTGGAGCGCTTTCTGATGATTTTGGCAAAGAGACTCGTCAAAGACATATAAGCAAGGTGGCAACGTGAATGCTCTCTTTTAAAAAGATATTTCTGGCCCAGGAGTGAAAGGAGCTAGGAGGGAGACCAGTCTGGAAGTTACTGAAATTGGATGAAACATTGTGAGCGTTTGAACTAAGTATAGCGAAAAGATAGGAAAGTAGTAAAATTGATAAAAGTATTAAAATTGATGTAGCCAGATGGGATGGGAATTGGGGAAGCAGGCGAAGCCGAGGGGGTGGTGACCGAATGTGCTGCTTTGCGTGAAGGTGAGAGGGTGGGGACTGTGGTCAGAGTCAGGGCACCAGGCGGAGGGAGGGCACGGGATGCTGTTGGGCACGGACAGCATGAAGCCCTTCTGGGTCTGGAGGTAGGGGCCACCTAATGCTCCAGTGGTTCGGGAGTTCTCAGCAAGTCGATGACGGCGAATGCCGTTGACGTGCACGAGATTGCCCGGGCGAGAAGGCGGGACAGAAAGACTGTGGGGGGTCACAGTGGGTGAGAGAAAAGGCAGAGAAAGGAGCTTGACGGAAATCAGCAGCAGTAGGAGAGATTGCAAGAGCCAGTCCGCAGAGTGGAGGGCTGCACGGGGGACAGGCGGCTGACACCTTAGCGCGGGCACACCAGACAGCCACGTGGCCCAGAGGGAGGCTCTGGGCGGCCGACTGGTGGAGAGAGGGGCTGAAGGAAGAGCAGGCTGCTAGGGGGTCTTGGGGCGCGTTTTCTGCAGTAGGGAGAAATTATCTGTAACAAGACCTATTTCTGAGATGCTTTTTATTTGGCTTCACGTCCATTATCTCGTTCGATCTTCAGGACAACTTTGCAAGGGACAGTTCAAAAATGAGGCCAGAAGTGATGCTCGGAGAGGCCAAGTGACTGCTGGAATCCAGGAGAGCGACACGATAGAATTCAAGCCGACGTCCGAGGAAGCTTACAGCCCTTGCTCCTCCTTCGTGATATTCCACCTGGCATCAGAGACCAGCTCGGGCAGCAGCTCTTTGCCATGGGAATTAAACAGGAGCGGGACTCAGGTCCAGCACAGGACAAGCCCTCGTCCCCGTGCAGAGCCAGAAGAGCTGACGTTTGAGGGAGAGGGTGGCGTGAGGAAGGGGGACTTGTCAGACCAAGGGGCCTCCAGGATTGTGACAAACAGAGAGGAGATGAGGCTGGGGTACCAACTGTTTCCCAGGGACATGGGGCCCCAGGTCCGATCAGCGCTAGTGACAGGCAGGGAACAAGTTGGGAGTAGCCATCGAAAAGTAATGTGTTTAATTTAGGGATGGTGGAAATTCAGCTTGTGTGTAGATTCGAGAAATGCCAGTGAAGAGCGAGGCAGAGGAAGGAGAGGAGCGATAAATCACGGGTCAGGGCCACAGGGAGGTGGGTGAGCCTGGGAAAGAATTAAGGATGAGGTTTCGTCTGAAACAGGAAAGAAGGAAGGAAGGGAGGAAGGGAGGGAGGGAAGGAGGGAGGGAGGAAGGAAGGAAGGACGTTAATTTTGAGGATGAAGGGAAAGGAAGACGAAAAGGTGTAGACCAAACAGCCTCCACTTTTTTAACGAAGAGGGAGAATGTATCATGTCTGAGGAGGAGGTGGTGAGATGTAGGAGATTTAAGGAAAATGATAAAAATGCAAAGCGAAGCCTCGGGGAATGTGAACGCGAGGCAGGAGAACAGTCACCGAGGACCGCACAGGGACAGGAAAGCAGCCACTGGGAGGAGGTCAGCGGCACGACCCCGGGAATCTCTGTGCGTCTCAGGGGAGGGGGTGCGGGAAGCCGTGCATTAGGTGAGAAAGCGTGCGGGGAAGCGCGGTACAACACTAAAGCGTTGTGCAGGTCGACGCATCTGGATTACTCTACTGATTTTACAGGTGAAACAGACTCCGAGCAGGTAAGGGACTGTCCCCAGGTCACTGAGGCGGTGGCTGCACCCGATCACGGATCTTCCGGCCTTCGTGTCCGTGGCACAGTGCCACATGAAGTAAATGGAAACGGAAGTGGCAAAGTGGAAAAAAACACACGAAAAATTTTGCCCTTTCATCTCTTGACAAAGTCTTATCTATCTTCTACCCGCGTGTGGCAGCGGTTGAGTCCTCTTTCTGGTACGGTCCCCAACAGCCCGGAGAACAGACCCTCTGTTGCAACAGGGCGAGGTTAGGAATTAGGAATAAAAGACGGCGGTGGGGAAGGACAGGACCGGATTCACAGGTAGTGTCACCGCCAGACCCTCAAATATTAAAATTTAACGATTTCGAGAAAACGCGAACCCGTGAAGACTCCACGGAACCAAATAAGTTTAGCTTGGAGAAGACAAGGTCAGGGAAGTTGTCTGCGCTGCCTAAAGGCTGTGCGGAAAAGGCGTAGCTTTGTCTGCGTAGCCTAAGGAAATAGGAGCAAGTTATGTAGGGAATAGAAACTTGAGGTCAGGATAACGATGTCTAATTGTCCAATAGTCAGAACGATTCTCAGACAGAATGAAACCCCTTTTCAAAGAGTGAGTTTCCAGTCACTGAAGGATTTCGAGTACAGGCTGGATGATAGCTTAACAAGAGTGTTGTAGGGGATCGAAGGGTGATTTGCTTGGAGCAGCGTTTCCCAATTTGTGAATGAAAGACCTCCGGAGATCGGAGTTATTATAAGAGGTCTGCGAATTCATGGCACAAGGGTTGCTTTAGAAGAAATGAAAAACATATGTGGCAAGTATATATACTATTCCTTTTCAAATTTTATGAAGACTATTATGAATAATAAAGTACAAATGAATTATGAATGTCATTGAATTGATATGAGGCTTTTGCTACTGTGCATTTTCTCAAAGTATACATATTCAAAGTACAACTACTGTCACGTGGGGGTCCTTAAAGCTTGTTTTTAAGGTCCTTAAAGCTTTTTTTTAACCTCATCCTTAAATAGGTTAGAAACCACTTAACCAAAGAATCTTTAAAGTCCTTTTTAATGCAAAGATTATGATTTCATGACTCCTAGGAGTTCTGAGGGCCACAAATGCAGTGGGTGGGGTGGGGGTGGAGGTGGGAGGGGGGGATCCGCCAGAGCCCTAGCTGTTAGTCACATACAACTCTTGGCACTTCAGAACACGCACACACACCAAAGCACTTCAAAATGCCACACACAGCACAGAGCCACCAGCTGTGGCTCATCAAAACAGTGTGTTTAGAGACCCATCATTTCCTCGTTCCACAAGCTGACACATCTTTGTTGCTCCATAGAGCAAGGGTATATTTTTTGCCACTGTATGTGCTTAAGTGACCCAATTTTTGTCAATTCCAAATATCTTAACACGACCCTAAGTTTCTTTCAATCTTTAAATGCCTGGTTCATATTCTTTGCCATCGATTTACTAATGAAATGCTTTTTGTTTAGGAAGAAGCACTCATATATTCACCATTATCGCCATCATAAGTTTTTACTTGTTTGTTTGTCTTAAATCAAAATAAGCTAGTGGTACAAATCGTATTGTTGGCAATTGACACATTCCACATAAGCATTTATTAAAGGGGGACATTTCTGTTGTCCAAGTAAAGCAGAAAGGTTGAGTCCCCCCAAATCGCTCTTTAAAAAAAAATTACTATGTGAGAAAGTCGAGATGAAATCTGATTTTTAATTCATAATTTTTCTTTTTTTCCACAGAAATTGTAGTCTTTACCTTCTGAAAGTAGTGAAAGAAATTATCAGGATTCACCCTCCAAAGCAAATTGAGCAGCGAATGCAATTTCTCTTTAGAGTTTGTCACCTCCGTTTCTTGGCCATCTCCTTGCCACTTGACCGCAGACACTTGCAGTATTTCAAGCTATTCTGGAGTAGGCAACATCTTTTTTATCACGTGGTGTCGGTGGGGCCAAGTTTTATGAAGACTGGTAAAGTTGGCAGACTTGGCTCCATCTATACAATGTGATTTAAGGGGCCCAGATAAGACCTCCCCTCCTTAAAATTCTCCCTTTTATCCAGATGCCCCAAGATCTGAACTCTTTCAGAGCCGTATCTCTGAATTATTTCCTCTGTTGTCTTTAAAATAGAAACTTCTAGCAAAATAACTCATTAAAACAGGCCTCAAAAAATTAATATATTTAAATATGTATTAATAGACTTTCTCCTTCTATTGAAATTACAATTTTGTGTGATTATAGTCCAGTATTTCTTCAGCAACATAGGTCCTAGACATGACAAAAAGAAGGCTCGAAACATGGTTAAATATTTCCTATTCGGTTTGAGGCTAACATCTGGGAGCAGTGAGGACCAGGCCAAGAATTGTGATCTAGAATACCAGCATCCTGCACAGCACTGCCTAAAGTAAAAATAAACTAAGAAGGCCACGTATAGGTGAGCCTAACATCCTAAGAGCAGCCAGCCAAAAATTAGTTCCGCAAAAAGATGAGACATGCAGGCAGTCACGATGGCAGAGGAGGCATACACTGTGCTCTCCCTCTCTCATGACCACATCAAAATTACAACTAAACGACAGAACAATCATTATTGAGACTGGAGGCCACCTTGAGACTGGTAGGGGGGTGGAGATGTGGAACAGGCTGGTCCCACACCTGTATGTGGCGGTGGAGAATCGGGAGGGATATCTCAGCTGCAGAGCCCCCTCCTCCACCTGAGGAGTGAGGGGTCCCGGGCCACACACCAAGCTCCCCAGCCCAGGGTTCCAGTGGCAGGAAGAGAAGTCCCTAGAACCTCTGGCTATGAAAACCAGCAGAGATTGTGGCTGAGTGAGATGGAGGGCAGCTGGCGTCCCAGGTGTACCTCCTAAAGGGCCCGTGCATGGACTCACCACTGACGGTTTCCATCACTCTGAGCTCCAGCACTGGGGCAGCTGCTTGAAAAGCTCCCGGGGCATGCTGGGAGGAACTGAACTGTCTGGCATTAGGGTAAGAGCTGGAGGGGCAACTTTCTCCCAGACAGAAGTGCTGGTATCCATTGTTCCCTTGTTGAGCCGTCCCCACTCCCAGCGAGAAGACGCAGGCGGCTGCCATATCTGAGTCTCCATCAACATGACTCACACCATTGGCCCCACCCAGGACCCAGGTGATTCTCTGCGATCCCGCCCCTCCCAACCTTCAGACCCACACTGTTTGTTTGTTTGTTTGTTTGTTTGTTTTCCCCATACAAGCAGCCAGCCTTGGCTCATGCCGTGGACTTCCCTAAAATCTCTCAAAGGTTCATAAAATCTAAACAAGCAGCATCTGCCTTAAGTGTGTTCTATACCTCTTGCTGAGCAGCCCCAAGCTTGGCACTAATGGCAGCCGACCTCGGTTCCCGGCTTGGTCTCGCGAGGCACCTCTAAGCATAGCATGGGTGGCAACCCTCTGCAGATTGCTTGATGTCTCATGCCAGGTGGCCCTGGGCAGTATGTAGCCTGCGGCTAAGCTTGGCCTGAGCCAAGGTCCCTCTCAGGAGGCCCCGACCTGCACTCCCAGTGGCTGGAAAAACCAAAGTGGAATACCGCCCAGGGCTGCATCTGAGAATACACACAAAGGGCAGAACTGGGCAGGCACCAGAGCCCTGCTAATGTGAATCTTGCTCTGTGGGGTCGGCCCCTCACCTCCCATCAATGCGTAAACAGCAACCAAGGCTCAACTATGACAGGAAAGCACACACAATCCATACCAGGGGCGTACCTGGAGCACTTGGCTCAGGTGACCAGAGAAGACTGTGCCACTGGGACCCACAGCACACCTATCACATAAGGCCACTCTACTAAGAGTAGGAGACATAGCAGCCCTACCTAATACATAGAAACGAACACAGGGAGGCAGCCAAAATGGGGAGACAAGGAAACATGTCCCAAATGAAAGACCAGAACAAAGCTCCAGAAAAAGACCTAAACAAAATGGAAACAAGCATTCTATCAGATGCAGCATTCAAAACACTGGTTATAAGGATGTTCAATGGACTTAGAGGAAGAGTAGATGAACCCAGTGAGAGCTTTAGCAAAGAGATAGAAAACAAAAAAGAGCCAGTCAGAAAAGAAGACTACATTAGAGGGAATCAATAGTAGATTACATGAAGCAGAGGAACAAATCAGCAATTTAGAAGACAAGGTAGCAGAAAACACCCAATCAGAACAGCGACAACAACAACAAAAGAGAATTTAAGAAAATGAGGATAGTTTAAGGGCCTCTGGCACATCAAGCGTAACAACATTTGCATCATAGGGGCACCAGAAGGAGAAGAGAAAAAGCAAGACATTGAAAACCTGTCTAAAGAAATAATGATGGAAAACTTCCCTAACCTGGTGAAGGAAATAGACACACAACTGCAGGAAGTGTAGAGAGTCTTAAATATGATGAACCCAAACAGGCCCACGCCAAGACACATCGTAATACAAATGTCAAAGTCTAAAGACAAAGAGAGAATCTTAAAAGCAGGAAGAGAAAAACAATTAGTTACCTACAAGGGAGCTTCCGTAAGATTGTCAGTTGATTTCCCAACAGAAACTTTGCAGGCCGGAAGGGATTGGCATGAAATATTCAGAGTGATGAAAAGCAAGGACCTACGACCAAGATTACTCTGCCCAGCAAATATTCCTTCATTTAGAATCGAAGGACAGATAAAGAGCTTCCCAGACAAGAACAAGCTAAAGGAGCTCATCACCACCAAACCAGTATCACAAGAAATGTTAGGGAGACTTCAGAAGAAGAATATATATATACATTTCAATAATTCAAATAAAAAGAATTAAATGCTCCAATCAAAAGGGTAGTTGAATGCGAGACCCTTACACAGGCTGCCTACAAGAGACTCACTTCAGATGAAAATATATAGAGAG
The DNA here is from genome assembly GCF_000151845.1 of Pteropus vampyrus. Classification (NCBI taxonomy): domain Eukaryota; kingdom Metazoa; phylum Chordata; class Mammalia; order Chiroptera; family Pteropodidae; genus Pteropus; species Pteropus vampyrus. The sequence goes on from NW_011889151.1 coordinate 542,424, forward strand.
ACTGAAAGTAAAGAGACAAAAAAAGATATTTCATGAAAATGGGGGGAAAAATAAAAACCTGGGGTAGCAATACTTACGCCAGTCAATATAGACTATAAAACAAAGACTATACTAAGAGACAAAGGAGGACCCAGTAATCTCACTTCTGGGTATTTATCCAAAGAAACCCAAAATATTACTTTGAAGGGACATGTGCATCCATATGTTCATTGCAGCATTATTTACAGTAGCCAAGATATGGGGGCAACCTGTATGTCTTATTAATGGGTGAATGGCTGAAGAAGAGTACATACAGACAGTGGAATATTACTCAGCCTTAAAAAATTATGAAGAAAGAAATCCTGCCACCTGCAACAACACGGATGGGCTTAGACAGTATTATG
>NW_011889151.1:542856-578286 GCF_000151845.1 Pteropus vampyrus
CCAGCAAATATTCCTTCATTTAGAATCGAAGGACAGATAAAGAGCTTCCCAGACAAGAACAAGCTAAAGGAGCTCATCACCACCAAACCAGTATCACAAGAAATGTTAGGGAGACTTCAGAAGAAGAATATATATATGCATTTCAATAATTCAAATAAAAAGAATTAAATGCTCCAATCAAAAGATAGGGTAGTTGAATGCGAGACCCTTACACAGGCTGCCTACAAGAGACTCACTTCAGATGAAAATATATAGAGAGACTGAAAATAAAGAGACAAAAAAAGATATTTCATGAAAATGGGGGGAAAAATAAAAACCTGGGGTAGCAATACTTATGCCAGTCAATATAGACTATAAAACAAAGACTATACTAAGAGACAAAGGAGGACCCAGTAATCTCACTTCTGGGTATTTATCCAAAGAAACCCAAAATATTACTTTGAAGGGACATGTGCATCCATATGTTCATTGCAGCATTATTTACAGTAGCCAAGATATGGGGGCAACCTGTATGTCTTATTAATGGGTGAATGGCTGAAGAAGAGTACATACAGACAGTGGAATATTACTCAGCCTTAAAAAATTATGAAGAAAGAAATCCTGCCACCTGCAACAACACGGATGGGCTTAGACAGTATTATGCTGAGTGGAGTAAGTCAGACAGAGAAAGACAAAGGCCATATGATTTCACTTACATGTGGAATCTAAGGAACAAAATAGACAAATAAAGCAGAAACAAACTCATAGATACAGAGAACAGTTTGCCAGATGGGAGGGGTTCGAGGACCGAGTGAAAAAGGGGAAGGGATTAAGAAGTACGAATTGATAGTTACAAAACAGTCACGGGGATGTAAGGTAGAGCGTAGGGAATAGAGTCAATAATACGTGATAACTATTTGGTGCCAGACGGTATTAGATTTTTTAGAGTGAACGCTTCCTTAATTATATGAATGTCTAATCACTATGTTGTACACCTGAAACCAGTATAATATAATATTGTATGCCAACTACAATTGAAAAATTATAAAATTATTTTTAAAAAAAGGAATGCAGAACTTCTAGTAAAATTGTAAAACGGAACACTCTCTGCACAAACAAATGCGCAGGAATCAAGTGAGCCCTTCCTTAGAACTAGCTACTAAGAGCCTTGGTGTTTAGAAACAATTTGAAATGAAGGAATTAAAGCCAAGAATCCATGACCAGTTTAAAAGAAACGTATCAAATATCCGAAGGTTAATGCTAAGAACCATTGTATCACATCAAGTCAAGGAATCGAGGTCAAGGAATCGAGCACTGAACAAGTGCTGGAATCTTTGCAATACTCTTTCTTCATGGAGATGCTTAATGGAGATGGTCTTGCCCGGGGCATGCAGGAAGGGGAAACGCCTCTGCATTCAGGTCCCCAGCAGCGTGTGGACCCACTGGGAGCAGCGGCCGCTGTGATTAGACCAGGGAAGACAGAGGAGCTGGGAGCCGGGAGCCGCGAGCTCTGTCCTATTGCATGACACTATATTCCAGAAGGCTTCCTTTGAAAAACTCCAAATCTGCTCTAACTAAGAAAAGATCATCTTCCCTCCAAAATTCCGCAGTCTTGGTGGAAGACTGAGGAGGACGAAGCCGTAAGGAAGCCTGGACTCTATGAACTTTTTACCTTAGGACGACTTCACATGTTCTTAGAAGGAGCTTCTGCTAACGGAATTTCTTCATGTTTCGCTTTTCATATTAATCGGAAACCTTTGGACCCTGAGGTCCCTTTCAAGGATTTCATGTATCTCACATATGTTTTAAACCACCACAGTTTCTGCCAACAGAGGGCTAGCATAAAAAGACACGAACAATATCTTGCATTTCAGTTAAACAGAAGAGAAGTTAGAGATAAAAAAACTATTGAATGGCTAATCTATTGTCTATCCCAAACTTCTCCCTTGCCTACCTCCCTGGGGGATGCGGGGGACGGAGGTCATTTGACACAGTTTTGGACATTGTCCTGTCAGCAGGAGTCTGCCTGGGGCTTCTGGGAAATACTGGGTGAAATCGATGGATCGGGCTGATGCCGTCCTCATTCCCCTTCTCCCTGCCATAAATGCGGATTGACGCCTCACGCAGGGGCAGCCATCTTGTGATGATAGGAAAAGACCAGAAATGCCAAAATAGCAACCCCGACATCACTGAGCTGCTGAACCAATACGAGGCCACCTGCCTCTGGGCTTCCTGCTGCATGAGGAGAGAGATCTACCATCTGCTAAAACCACGGTGAGTCTGATTCCGTCCCTTACAGCCAAGCGCTTTATAACAGATACAGGAGGATTTTCATAGGTTTCACAGAAGGGTGAAAGCCTCGTCCAGTTTCTTTGAATAATAGAAGCGTTTAATTAAAAATCAAAATATTTCCTAACCATGAATATCGGTCTGGGAACAGGCTTATATAATGGCACATAAGCTCTCTGGCAGTCAGGAAAATCCAACCCAAAAGAAGAATAAAATCACTCGATCCATTTCTAAATTATTCAATTTATTGACTTGCCACCAAGTAGGATTATAAGTAATTCAAGGTTTCTAGAGTTTGATATATTGATTCTATAGCTATTAATAGAAACTTCATATCAACCAGTAGTATTAAAAAATCTTATAATATAATGCAATTCTTATTTTTTTGCAGATGTTGGATGGCTGCTATTCTGATGTTAGGCTAATCAATAAAATGATTTCTCAGTTTACTTGTACTTCAGGCAGCGCCATGTAGGATGCTGGTATTCTGGATTATAATTCCTATAATATGAAGATCCTTTGGGTCTGGAGAAACCTAGCTTTCTCTGGGATTGAAATAAAACTCTCGTAATCTGTTTAATCTACTTAATAAGTCTCTGCTCCATTTCATAGAAGCCAAAATGCCGTGGTCCCAAGCCAAACACAAGGTTCAGGCAATTTTCCAGTCACCGAGGGCAAAAGAGGGAAAGTTCGCCTCCTCTAAGGTGAATTCTAGAAGAGAAACAACAGGTCTTAGACTCCTGCTTCTCAAAACGCGGGCCAGGCCGCAAACCAAGGGCACTGGATGGATCCTGGGAACTTTCAGAAATGCAATTTCGGGCCAACTCAAGACTCGCTGAGTTAGGATCTGCATTTGAAGCAGGTCTACAGGAGTTTGTGAGCGTGTTCAAGTGTGAGAAGCACCGCTCTGAAGTTCCACGGCCTTCTTTTCGTCAGACCGTCTGGTAAAGGTGAGCAGTGACCCCTCTGCATCCGGGCCAGGAGCTGATGGGCCACGGATCGGTCTATCCACAGGTGGGGACAAATGGTGACAGCGATGAAAAGGAAAGAAGAGAAAGAAGCCCGGGCTTAGGGCTTGGGGACAGCCTCTCTGTCCCATTCCTGTGACATTACCGTCGTCTCCCATTGGGGCTGGCCTGGGCTGCACACGTATCCTCAGAATCACGTGGGTCTCTGAGCACAGCCACGCAATACTTGTACTTCCAGCGAGGATGCTATGCAGACAAAAATGTTGCAGGAGTTTGAAAAGAAGAAAGTGCTGAGAGCGTCGAATCACTAATCCCATGGTCAAAGTTTTACATTCAAAAGAATCTGCTCTACTGCAGCCAGTATGGATTCCTCTTGTAAGCAGATCCTGTCGTTGTGTGTACCAACTTGCAAAAATGCATTAGCAGCAAGCATAGTAGTCAGTACACAGTGAGGCGTTTTCCTGTTTCTTATTCAAGCAGTAATTAGATGAGTTGTCCGTTTAATGTATATTCCAATGATGTCGTGATGGTAACTTTATCTTCAAGAAAACAAGACAGTTTTACAGAGTTATTTTTAAATTTGACATTCGTGGATTTCTCACTGACAGTTTCTCTTATGTATAAGAGTTTACTGAGTTAGGAAACAAAGTCTCGAACATGTTAATAGCGTCTTGGAAAGTATACTTTGGTGAACAGGTACTAGAAGTAGTACTCTAGACGTCACAAAAACGAAACCAAAAGATGTATAAAATCAGACATAAAGCTGCACTTGAAATTTAATTTCTGCAAAACAGCATTCTTCATCACATTAAAATCGTTAATATTTAAGGTTTGTAGCTTTGCTTGTATAATCGTGTGCAAATAACGATGTTTTGGTCAATGATAGACCGTCTAGATGATCATGGTCCCACAAGATTAGAAGGAAGCTGAAAAATTCCTATCACGCAGTGACATCACAACCATTACAACATATAGCTCATTGCGTACAGATTTCCCTGTATGACATTTCAAACCACTGTGTCCGTTAATGATGTTTTTGACATTTTGACAATCGTCAGCTCTGAAGCAAAGCATGCCTTAGAGAGGCCGTTGTTTCCCCACTGGAATTAAAAAAAAGAAAAATTTTCAAAATGGTTATGACTAGTTATTAGAAGCAAATCCTCAAACACAGCAAAACAGAGCAACCAGAATTACTCTGCTTTCTCATGGAGAGGAAAAAAGACAAATGCATCATATGGTTGTATTTGAAAACGAGAGTCAAACTTCGAGAAGCTTCTTGGACCCTTTCCAACCTACAATTTCCTGTTTCTTACATACACATTATAACACAATTACTTCTGACTTAGCATTTGCTGTAAAATAGTTTCCTAAAGCACGACATATTAATGGTTACGGTACAGCAAAAAAGAGTTTTGCCAGACATCTCATATTGCACATTGTTAAAAAAAAATAAAAAAATTCCAATGACCAGTTTTAGGAGTTTCGTTCGTCATACTCTAAAATTAACAGTTTATAACAAAATTTGTCAGGAAGGTTACAGTAATATTTTAACACCGGTTCATCAAGGTTAATCTTGGATTTTAAAAATCTAAATTACTTTGGCATATTTTTTTTTCCCCAACCGAAAACCGGGGTGGTCCGAATCAATTTTTCCCCCAAGAGTTTGGAGGGAAGCTTTTGGATTATGTATATCTGTGTAGAGAATTCAGCCAAAACGTGGTTCTTTGTGTGAAGTCCATTTCACCAGAGCAGAACATGGCCACACAGTTTCAAACGATTACAGTCAGAGTCACAGAAAGACAGTGATCACATGATTCATGTCATTCGCCCACCTTTCCTCATCTCATTTTCTCTTTCTCATCTGTCAGTCACTTGGCTCATTCTTGCTTGTTAATCAGATTCCTTCGATGTGTACAAAACCCTCTTCCAGTTAAAATATGAGTCATTCATGAGAATAATGTTTACATCATAATTTGGCGTCCTTTTTACCCTAGACGGATTATCTTAACTCTAAGCATTAACAGTAACGTGGATACTTTAGACTCAAGCAATTTCTACAGTGGCAGCTTCTTCACTTCAGTGCGGGGCGATCGGTATCCTGTCTTCTCATGAATTCCGGCTCCTGTGCTTTAGATGTCATGCCAACACACATTGGCACAAGCTTTTTAATCCTAACCCGAAGTGTAAAATCATTTTGTATTAAGAGCAAGAACTGTGGCACCTTTTTATAGAGCGAAGAACTGAAATTTCAGGAACTTAGTCAACATCTGAGTTCTATACAGAGTCAGATATTTTGCAGACAGTCTGCAAAAGAATAAGTAAAACAATACGCAAATTTTGTTAACACTGATGAAAGTTTCTGAATATCAGTAAAAAATGAAGAGTCAATGATATTCATATTTAAGAATTCAGTTAACTCAGCAGTGGGGCTTTTCCAAACCATCATGGGTGGCCAAAATGACTACGTGTGCAAAGCCAGATGCTACCCTGGAATGCCCCCTCAGAGCAGAGCACGGAGAAGAAATGCAGAACTTAATTAAAAAGAGCTCTTTGAGAGCTAGAAGATGAACTCTGTCATCGAATTATATAGTAGACATATTGGAGAACTGAATATTTAAGTGATATCTTACTTCTCAGACACCCGCGGTCTAATCTTGGACTCTGACCACGAAGTCCAAAGCCAGGCAGATAGTGGATGTCTCTCTTCTCCCCAAGGAGACTACTCAGTGTTGGACAAATCCACTTGCTATTCCTTTCCCAGGTCTTGAGAAGTGGAGGGGGGTGGGCATTTTCCTCTGCGGTGGGGCTTCTCACTAGACCTTTTGTATATTTGGGAATGGCTCCAAAATCCAGCCTTCAAAAAGATCACAGGAGTCGACCTGTGCCCAAGCGGAGCCTGGATGACTTTGGAGGTGCAAAGAGGATGATGGTGGCCTTTGCAAATCCTTGCCCTTAATACGTTTCTACTCTTTCCATCACGACGCTGAGACAGGAAGCCTCCGAAAAGCTAAGATTTCCCTCTGTATTTAGCGGAGAGCTGAGGATTCTTTCTGAGAGCAAAAATACAGACAGTTATGACGTCTGGTGACAGTTATGAAGACTTTTCTATTATCTCGACCCTCCACACTTGTCCATGGGAGAGAACCCTCGTCTGGTCATTTCTAGGTGGGTGAGGGTGGGGACGAGGGGCTGGCCATCGGTTATCTGCAGCCTTTCATTTTCCCATCGACTGATCCCTCTGGAATGAGATGTACTCTATGGGTCTGAAATCGAGTGCTTTTTTATTGTATTGTTCTTCCCTGACCTGTCCCCAAATTCCTTCTATTTAATCAAGCAGTCCTGATGGGACTGTTCATGGATTTAAGTGGAAAAGATGGTTCGAAGCTACTAAAAGGCTCAACTATCTGACATAATATGCCTGCCCCAGTATTTCTGTGCCATCAATATTGAAATAAACCCTTCAGAATAAAGGAGGACAAAATTCCTCAGGGCAAAATTCAAACGTGTGGCTGGGAAGAGGAAACGTCTCAGTCCATTAATAGCCGCTAACATTTACCAAGGTCTTTTTCCCTATCCGATTGTGACCTTGGTGAGTGAGAAGGACCTCATAGCTCACCTCAACCTGTGTTTGTCAAAAGTGGAAAGTGAGACTCTGCATTTAAGTGACCCGTTTGAGGTTCGCAGTGGCACAGAATCAGAACCTAGGTCGTTTACTCCTAGTCCGAAGACCTTTCCATGTCTGTATCTTCTGATGTGGGACAGTCAGACCCACCTGGAAGAGACTGGGACTTGGTACTAGCCATGCAGTGGGGGTGGGGCACAGGGGACACAGTGAGTTACAGACAACGGGAAGAGTGGGAAATGGAGTCAGAGCTCTCCTTTCTTACCTGTTAAGGACTGCATCGTCCCCACAACTCCCACAGGCTCTGTGCCTATTGGAGAGGGGTGTAGGGACAAGGTTTTGGTAGCGTCAACCCTGAGGGAATAGAAACTAGCAATTTTACTACGCGTTGGGGGACAAGATTTGGGAAAGTGGTCAGCACGTGAGGCCCTTGGAGAAGTCAGGCTCGGGAGATTCATTTGAGGCCTGAAAAAGGCTAGAAGTGCCTGAGAAAGATACGGAGCAGCTAACGAATCGCTCCTGTGCACCATTGTCTAGAACAGGGCCGGTCAGAGTCATGTGACAAAGACCCGGACTGGTGATCTCAGGTGCCAGTAACAGCCATACTGAATGCAGAACTGGGTGAAGTCCCACCCTAGTGTAAAACAAATTGATATTGTAAAGCAAATTGTGATCCATTCTCTCTTGTGGATATGTGAGGTTTTTCACAGTCTTCCTGTGAAACAGGTCAACGGTATAGATCTCAATTTATAGACAGAAAAAAAAGAAGAAGAAAAGAGCAAAGTGGCCAAACAACTTGCCCAAGAACATCAAATGCTTAAAGGCATCACACGTGTCAAGTCCTTTAATCTAGAGCCCTGTCCGCTGCTGAGCGGGGTTTCGGGCGGGGTTCCAGCATACGCCTCTGTTCCTCTGTTATTGTCTGTGTTACAAGATTAGTTCGTTAAAGTGTTTTGTAGCATCTGTGCTAAGCATGTCTTATAATTCAAATGACTTCTTTCCCGGTGTTTCTTTAAACACCCGTGATGTCTTCCCGTGTCACTAGCTACTGCTTCTTTATCAGCTGTGCCGCTCCCTCCTCCTCCCCAAACCTCTCGGCGTGGCCCTCCAGAGCACTAGAGGTACTCTCCGCCCAGGTGATCTCGCTCTGTCCCCCGTATCTCCTGTACGCCTGGGACCCCCAAATTTGGTTCCACAGTCCTCATCTCTTTTCCAAGCTCCGCACTCTCTCCCCACCAGCTCCATGCGGACGGCGAGCAGGCATTTCAAATTGAGCACGTGCAAAAAAGAAATCTTGCAGCTCCGCTCCCTCTCCCGAACCCGTTCCTCCCCAGGCTTCTCTGTCTCAGTGAGCGACACCACTTGTTAGAAATGTCTTTTTCCTCACACACGCACACAGCCAGTCTGTCACCGAATTGGATCGGTCCTACCTTCAAAACGCGTTCATAATTGTGACCTCTTCCACCAGGTCCGCTTCTACCATCATCTTTCAACTGAGCTTTTCATACTTTCTAGGATTCTACTCTTAATCTTAACAATTATTTCCCCCATACAGCAGCCAGAGTGATCTAACACTTCAATCAGATCACGGAAGCCTCCGGTAATGTCCCAGCGCCCTTAGCATAAAACCTCAGCTCCCTAGTCGGGCCTGTCCAACCCCGAGGACCTGGTCCCGCCCACCTGCCAAGCTCCATGACGAAACTGCTACTTCGCTGCGGTCACGTTTGCTTCCTGGCGTCCCTCTAACACGCGAGCCCTCAGTCTCTCCCGAGCCATGGATCGCCTCTCAAAAGAAAGTTTTTAAATGCGTAACATAAAATACATGAGATCGCAAAGGATACAATGACATTAAAACAGGGTTATCAGAATATTAGAAATCGAACTCGTGGTACAGTAAGAAATGGGCTTCTTCATGAACTTGTTAAGTAACAGGACCCGACAGCAGCTCTCGTAACTGTCATGATTTTGAAGTGATGAGCGCGAATGACATTTGCAGGTTTCTGCAACAATCGTCATAGGATATGAAAGTGTCTGTGATTTCCGTTGGCGACAGAGCCGCAGATGCCGCAAATACTCCTACGGTTTGTTTGCCTACATTTATTAGTGGAGGAAACGCCAAATTTCCATTAGAAGTTAGTGAAAATACAGATGTAATCTGCTCCCCCCCATCCCTCCCCCCCCACCCCGCCACCATTCAAGTTCAAGAACCCTTGATTCTATCCATGAACTCTGAGTTAAGAACCTCCGCTTAATACACCAACTTCTGCGCCTTCCTACCTCCTGTCCCTTGCCCAGAATGCTCTTCCCACAGAGCTCTGCATGGCCACCCTCATCTCACTCAGGCTTGGGTGCAAAGGTCACTTTCTCAGTGGGAGGGTCGGGGGGGTGCGGGGGACCCTTCCCGCACTCCCCTGCTGAAACAGCTCCACCCACCCATCACACTCCTCCCTGTTTCTCTTACCTCTCTCTGAAGTCATGCTGTTTATGTTTGTTTACTTGTTGACTGGCTTCCTGAAAGTAAGCTCCCTCCTCTGCCTTGTTCTCCAGGATCTTCCAGGATCAAGAACTGAGCCTGGTACAAGAAAGCATATGACAAATATCTGTGGGATCAGTGAGTGGTTCTTCAGGGATGAACACAATCTAGACTTTTAGACACACAAAGTCTGTCTCCTGGGAAGAGAGGTTCGGTTTCAAATTCCCATCAGAAGAGTCATGTTTCTATAGGTTTTTCAAATTTGTTTCAAAAATAAGATTTCTAACACAGAAAATATGTTCCATTTTTTTATAGTATTATAAATATGGCTCGTGACACAGTGTGGACATGTGCGTGCATCCCTACAGAGGACTGACTGTTAGACTCCCAGAAGGCAGGCAAGCCTTATCACAATGAACCATTGCTTGGTTTGGCTGCCTTGAGCCGAGTCGAACAGATTACTTCTAATAATAGCTATTTTCTTTTAAACTTGCTCTAACCATTTTGAATTTGGCCGACCTTGATAAAGGACTTCTCGTTGAACTGGTACTGTACTTCACCCAAGAGAAAATGACATAGAGCAAACACAGTGGTTTATCTCATTATGCGGAGGTAAATTTATTCTTTATGGAGAGGAATGGTTTCATATTGGACCTGTTGTGTTTGAGGCACTGGGAGACTTCCTGGGAATAACTCATTAGCCATTAAAAACACAAGTCTCGAACTAAGGGAAGGGGACACAGCTTCGGAGGTAGATATTATTCTTGCACACATGATGCCGGAGCAATAGGGGTGGGATGTCTCAGGTAGAACTTGTCTAATAAGAAAAGGAACCAAAATCAGCTCCTAAGGAACCCATGGAAGAGAAACAAACGAGGAAGGAAAACTTGGAATCAGAAGTACCAAGCTGTCCAAGTATCTACTTGTTAAGGCATAAATTGACTTACTAATTGCCTAAGGTATGTAATTCCTGACTGGTTCTTGAAGATAAGGAAGAAGAAAGAGGGAAAGATAATACGTGTCCTATGACCTTTAAAAAAAAAGAGAGCGAGATAGAGCACAAAAGTAACCAACAACTTCTGAAAAATGCTAATCATTTCTCATTCGCAAATTATCTTACAAAAGCAAACACCTAAATGGAAGAGTTGGCAAGATGTAGAGCTTGATAAAGAAATCCAGAGAAAAATACTAGGACAAACCTCAGGTGAATACAGGAATAACTCTGAGAGCTAAAAAGGAAAGTTTAAAAAAAAAAAAAGAACTTATCACACGCCAGCCAGTGGATGTGTGCCTGCCGTAACAAAAAATTATCAACATTCCCAGAGTATCTGCGTTAAGTAACTGAAACAAACAGTTCTTATTCAAACAATTACATGTCGAATGGAAAACTGAAAGCAAAGTGAAGCAAAAATAATGCAACCCTGAGACAAACTGACATACATATTAGATAAAGATAAAGCAGCGAAAACAGAATAGGAAAAATTATTTAATTGCATAGCTGCAAGGGTTTTAATTAGTAATCGTTGGCAAATAAATTTACAATATTTCCAAATGGCAAAAAGTACAATGCTAGGGTGCATAAGGCTTGTGCCTGATGAAAATTAACTGATTGGAAAATTTTTTCAAACTTTTCTTTTAAACAAAACACTTTCATTTAATGGAAGTCTCTGATAGAGCCTTAACCTATAAAACGGTTGAATCCGATTGAATCTGGTTGGTGGGGGAGCCCACAGCACTGCCCGCTGAGCTTCCCCACTCTCCCCGGGCACCCTACCACCTTCCCCCCAGCCCCCGACTTTATTCTACGAGTCCCCTAAGGCACCTCTGTGGGAACACTGGGGTCTGTGCAGCATAGTGTGAAAACCACTCGATTCACGAAGATTGATTCGGTGAGCATGACGCTGTAAGAACTTTAATTCATTCTTAACGTTTGCTTAGTGACTTGATTGACCATAAGTGTATCCACTTATTAACTGGAAGTGCTTTAAGCATCAGGAAAAAAGTCAGCTTGCCACCGCTGCCAACTGTGCACGCGCCCTGGGCCGGAGGGCGACGGGACTGGAGGTGGACGCAGCCCCGGTCCCCGGAGGAGAAGGGAGGATTCGGTGGGCATTTTCTTACTTATTTTCCAGAGAAGCCAAGGTAGGAGGTAAAGGAGGCTTAGGCTTCAGGACCCTTTGCTTGCACGGAACCTTCCCACAGCATTAATTAGTGTCGCCAATCCCGAGAGCGTCCAAGATTAGTTACTGCACAAACTTGAACTGTCTTGAAACCTCACAGCTTATATATGAAAGAAATTTGATCCAGGATCTCCCAATCCTAAAAGTTTACATGACATGACCAATAACATGTGAGACCTAAAGAAACTTTTCTAACTATCAATGATAAAAAACAATTTTCCATCAACCATGTTAGAGGAAAAACTGAATTATCTATTACCACTATAAAAAAGGACAGTATAAAAATCACAGGAACATAAAGAAGTGATTAAAAAGTATACAGCCAAAAAAAAAAAAAAAACACAACCTAGCAAAAAGGGCATTAGGTACGCCAGGCAGCTAAGCAACAAAAAATATTATGATAATTTTTATGGTGCTCTTGTTATTGTTCAGATTTTTAACCTTTAAAATCTGTTGTGATTTTTTTTTCTCATTCTAAACCAATACTCATTTTTGTACTGACTTTATATTTGACATTTGGAATTCTTTCTATTAAAGATGGTGCCAAAATTATACAAGTTTCAGGCCCCACAGAGCCTGGGTCCACCCGTCCGCCAGCAGAGCGGATCGGGGGAAAAGCTACCAGGGATGGAAAAATCGAAGGATAGACCATATTCATAGCAAATGTCAGGTCACACCCCTCCCCTCAGGCCAACTAGATCCTTTAATACTCAAATATCATGATGTAGAAGAAGAAAATTGCTTGTGTAATCGGGATCCACCTTGCATCTAAGCTGGGGCTCAACCACGGGCAGGACTGGGCAGCTGCTGGGATGGGCCTAGAAGATATTTATTCACGCGAAGAATGGAGAAGCCTCTGGAGAGAACTCATTCGAAGGGCAGCAGGGGACTCCCAAGGGTGGCTTGACCCTATAGTAAGTCCTTGTCATTGAAGTTCTGAGTCAAGCAGAGGGTTTATCACCCGCTCTTGTTTTATGGACAACATGTCCACACTTGGTCACTCGCCATGCACATGAGACTCACATGTGAGTCTTTTACGAAGGAGACCTGAACCCCGAGAAGACAGCTCCCCTGAGGCTTCGTGTAACCGTAAGGGGAGCGAGGCCCTTTCTAAGGGGCGACTCCAACATCTTGAAGGTTCCACGGCTTCCCAGGGCTATGGTACGACACAGCAGCACCAGCAGATGTCTAATGGGAGAGAAGCCTGCGGACACAGCAGAGTGATTTGTCCATGAGGACATGGAAACTTCCAGAAACACAAGGGATACATAAGACTGAGGAGGTCCTGGCTTAGCTGGTGTGGGCACAGACTAGTGAAATTCAGCTAATTAATCAAATTATGGTGCAGCTTCAGGTAGGTGAGGCGTGGGGAAACCAGGGTTGTGTCCTTAGTGACAGGGCGAGCATCGGGGTCCTTGGGGTGGCATAGTCAAGGGACCTGGGTGTCGCCTGCTGTACACTTGCTGTGTGACTTTACACCGCCGCTTCCTCCTGTGTGGACACGTGGTGCCCGTGTCAGATGTGACGGTACCTACAGTGTCTGCTCGCTCCAAACGTCTATGGCTCTAAATGAAAATCTCTGGCCCTTTCGAGGTAACGCCAAGCAATTAGAGAGAGTCTTTTTCTGTTTGTTCGTTTTTGAAGGGCATGTTAATAAAAATAAATAAATTTTTTTAAAAAAAGGAAAGAACAAAGTGCTAGCACAGCGGCCTCCTGAAAAAACTTGATCAGTTTCAGTGATGAACAACGATGAGGAGCAGAAGCGTCGCTCACAGGTCTACGCGTGGCGCGGCCAGCCGTCTACCGCCGGCGTGAGGGTCCGACTCTCTCACCAGGGTCCAGCCTTCGGTGCAGCACCTGCGAATCTGAGGAAGCATCTCACTGAGAGCAGTTAAAGGTGAACTCTAGGAGGCAATGATGCGCACAGGGCCTTGCAAATGCAGTAAAATAAACCCGCGTGCGCACAGACTGCTGGTTTCTGAAGACAAACCTGGCTTGGCGTGTGTCGGCTTTAGGACAGAGGGCGTGTTCTATGGAGCCGTTTTGCATAATGGATATTTACATGATCATAAAGAACCGAGCATGGCTGCTCTTTGCATGATCTAGAGAGATGCCCTCTAGCGAGGGTTTCTCCCATAGAGGATGTCTGAGAGATACTGGATCTTTATTTGAAAAAGCTAGGAAACAGCCCCCACGGCTCAGCAAATCTGAACCGTGTAAACCAGCTGGCCAGAGAGAGGAGCGCAGCCTCGGACCTGGCTAGTGAAATCTTCAAACCAATGTTCTCTGATTCTAGCGAAGAGACTGTACCCTAATGGTTTCACTCGTGCCGGTAGCTGGGCTTCCAGAGCCTAAAGAAATGGACCTTGGGAGCTCTGCCGAGCCCTGGAAATGAGCGATAAGCCCAGAGAAAACAAGGAGCTTGTCTGGCACTGCCTGTCTCAGAAGCACAAACGCAGATGGAACCTGGGGCCACCGAGGAGCCGAGACTCAAAGACCAGAGCTTCTGTCAGAACTGCTGAGGGGAAGGTGGCTATAGGCACCGGGACCACAGGATGCTGTCAGTGACTCCCCTAGAATTGTGCTGTGTGTCATCTGCCCCACCATACGTGATGGCCCTGCTCTATCCCCCTCATCCATACTCAAAAGTCATTTGCTTCCAAGTCCTGTGACTGGCAGTCCCAGGAGAAGGAAGGGCGGAGGCCCTGGTGTGGCCCATGGCCCTGCCCATGGCCTTTTCCTCTCCTAGGAATGCATTTTTTTTTTTTTAGATTGCTTACAAAGGGGAGTTGATGGCTTTCCCAGATGCCCTGCAATCAGACAAGACTACAAACACCCCAAAAGCTCCAATGAATTCTAATGCACGTTGGAAACGTTAGAAACGACAACAGGAAATTAGGGAATTGTGAGGAAAATTGAAAATCATTAGTCTATTTAGGAAGATAATAAGCTGGTTTCTCCAGTCTCTTGCATCTCTGCTAAACATAGCTACTGCAGAATATGGACCGAAGTGTAGCTCAGCCTCTCTGAAGATGGCGTGCTTCAGGAAGCAGGTGGCCCAGACAGAGGGGTGTGTAGGACAGGCCAAAAGGGTACTTACTCAAAGAAGACAAGGAAGTTGGATTCCTTGTAGAAAAAAAAAATGCAGCAGACCAAACTCCTCAAACAAGCCCAGTGACTTGTGCTGAAGCTACTCTAAGACGTGGCAGAGAATGGCCCTAGATTATACCCCAACCCATGTTCATGGCAGGGAAACACCATAAGTTCTGTATGGGTCTGAAGACGCCTGCTTTGAGCCACTCCGTGAACCCTGTCCACGCCTTCTTCCTGCCAGTGCCTCGGGGCTAATCGCCCGCCCGGACCCCTGCTGGGCCTCTGGGAAACTCACAGACCTTCACTCGGTGTCACAGACCTTCACTGGGTGTATCTCTGACGCTACCTCTGTGCAACGCCACGTCCAGGGAGGAACCGATACCAACGGCTCGGGAAAATTCATGTTTGGACCATTGAATCTCAACTCTGGCTGCACGTTGGAATCTTCCGGAGAGAGCTGGAAAAAATCCCACCCCAGTCCACATCGCTCGACATCTGAAGCTGGATGCAGAGCTCTGACATGGCCGCAAGCTGGTGCAGGCCAAGGCACCTTCCACTCAGAGAGTTAAATCCGTGAGTCTCAAACTCGGCTCGAATTTGGAGCTCTCTTCTTTGAATTTCAACTCCTCAGGAGCCCTGGATTCTGGTGGCATATTTTGGGGAGGTTTTAAAATGTCCAGCTGCACCCTGTATTGATTAAATCAGCATTTCTGGGAGATAGGGGATGGGACGGGGGAAGGAACCAGACATCAATATTTTCTCGAGATTCCTCGGATGCTTCCTAAGTGTAGCCCAATCTGAGAGCCGATGAGTTAAATGATAACAATCCAACCCAAAGCGCAAGACCTGAGCTGGGGCTTCCAAGCCGGAGACAGGAAACCAGCAGCGTTTGGCTGGAGCTGAGTGGGTGGTATTAACAAATCTAAAGATAGAACGTGTCCCCGAAGTGGGGTGTCTGCGCAGAAAGAGAAAGTGGAAGTCAAGGGGGCAGGACTTGCCGCAGGGGGCCGGCTTGGGTGGGCTCACGGGAACATCCGGTCCTACCCGTTTGGCAGGACCATCCCCCGTAAGGAGGAGAAGGCATGAGCCCAAGAAAATCTGACACGCTTGACCCCAAACCATCCCTCTGACATCCCCCGTTGAGGCGGAGAGCTCCAACTGCATTCTCGGGACCACTTGTCTTCCTATTTACTTTCCCGCCCGGAGAGAGCATGTTAGTCAAGGTGATACGAATGTTCACTCTGCTCAGTTCTTATTTCTGGTTGGGAGTTAATAAAGTGTCGCTTTGGCGTATCCAGTAGTCTCTTGGGAGCTTGCCTGATGTGACTCTGCCCCTGAGAGCCTGATGCACTCTGGCGGGATGATAAAGGCCACTTTGCAAGTCTGCAGATGAGTTTCCCCAAAGCATCTCCAGCTTCCCGGGGCTCAGTGCAGAGCTGTTTTCATGGTGGCTCTCTACCAGGCTGAGTGACCCTGGAAGACAGAGCTAAGAATCTCGTGCTTCTGCTGATCACCAATAAGCTCGCTGCCAGGACGTTAGAGTCGATGTCATTGTCCTGTGTCGGTGGCCCTGACCTTTCTGCACAGTGCACGCGCTGGGGCTGGAGCAGAGCCTGGACACCCCCTTGGGGCCACGTGCCATCTTGTGGGTGCTTGCTCTTAGGGAATTACGGGGTGCCGGGGAAGAGACGGATATCTCTGGGGCAGAAGAGGGCACAGGAAAGGCTCAGGGTAGTGACATTTTATGAATCTATACAGAAGTGTTTTTGATATTTTCATAGCTAGTTGATATAGCATGACTGATGCATAACAGCCGAACGTCAGCTTTGCTTGTAGGTAACAAATATTTGTTGATTAAGTGAACAGCTCTCACCAAAGCATCCTTCCCATGGCTGGTGGCACCCCACTATCTGCCCGCCCACAGCCATTGCCAAGGACTTTCCTTCCCAGGGCTCCTTGACACCAGACCCATGCCAGGGGTGCGGCTAAGCATGGACTTAGCTTTAGATCATGAATCCTCAAGAGCTGGTTGGGTCGGGTGCCCAGGACATGAGGGGTGAGGAGAGAAAGGAGTGTGGCCCTCTCATAGGATTAAGAACACAAAGTTCAGGTCTGCTTTAGTTTTAGGCTAAAAAGAAGGTATAACAGCCTCACGTCTTACGACTATGAAACTCCTTTGGTAAAATCACTACTCTTTGATCAGGTGAGGACAAAATTTCTGACCCCCTTGAAAGTGGATCTACTGCAATCCCCCGACAAGCAACGGTCGGCAAACTGCCTCTTCAGCCCTCTGCTCTCTCTCCTGCACTTGACATTCTGCGACCAGTGACTGCTGGAGGACGTCACTGGGTGAGAACGCTGGAAAACACTTGTTTGCCGTGTCATTTCTGCTTTGTCATTCTGGTGCCTCCTCGGGGCACCTTAAAGAGACCTGTGCAACCAGTGGCATAGAAAATCGACAGAGTTCTTTATGGTTAATTGTTTTGTTATTTAGTTTGGCTTTTCAGACCTTTTTTCTTGCTTTCTTACATACCCTCCCCCTTTGCCCCCAGCACTTCCAAACCCCTATCCTCCTAAATTTTAGTGAACTGTGTCTTGCTATCGAGACATCTAGAGCAGAGATGTATTTCGAGAAGGTGGATGTTTCTCCAAAAATAGTTTACACTTTCACTAATACACAAACTAGTTCAAAGCTTCCGGGTGTCCATGGTTAGAATGAAGATTATTTGGCACTTGCTAATGATAAAGAAGAGCTATCTAGACAGAAGATGGACACCCATCACGTTATGGTGCCAAAATATATCTAGAACCACTCCGAGGACGGGCCACAACAGCAAGACATCTCTTCCCAGCGTACTATTTTGGTGTCATTTTCTGAGCATCTCCGAAAACGCTCGGCTGAGGGAGAAACAGAAAGGGTTGCATTATCCCAAAGGAAAACTCTGTTTTATCTCGTGAGCCCAGAGTGAAAACAGCACACGGGCTCGGAGCCACCAGCGTACCCCCGTGCTGGCTGGTTCAATGGACAGGGGTAAGAATGTTAGTAAACACGCTAATGAAAGGAAGTTGTTGGACAGTAGTTAACACATGCCATTAGTATCTGTCCCTTTGGCCAGACACTGCAGACAGGCTGAAACCATACATACAAATGAGCGTCTGCTGGGCTGTGGGGGGAAGAAAGGGGGACAGTGCCATTGTGAGCGGCCGATGCTGTCAGCAGCTTTACATCACAGGCCACTTAGCAACAAAAACAGGGAGGGCTTTTGTGTTCCGGATCAAGCGTGCGACCGAAAAAATTTTTAATTTTAATAAACATTTTTTCATTCTTGTTTACTTTTCTTTCGCCTCAAAACTTGCTGTTTATAGTTTTGTTTTTTAAAGGAAAATCGTAACTTAGTTGTTGTTGGTTTGTTTTTTTTTTTTTAATCAGTGACTGCAGGACTACAACTGAGGGCTTTCTGTTCTTAAGCTACAATTTCCTAATCGCTCCAAAAAAAAAGGGAGATGACATGAATCTCAGGGGTACCTGAAAGCTGCGTTTCTCAAGATTTATAGGACCCTTTGTGGTCGACCGAAAATGGCTTATAAATCATACTAACTACTCCCAAATGCCGCCTCTCACAACACACTGGAAAGTCAGAGCTGGAAACACAGAGGCCAGCTGGCTTCGATGGCCTCTTTTCACCAAAGGGAAACTGAGGCCCAGAAAGGTGACCCCGTGTAGCCCGAAACACAGGCCCGGCCCAGTGACCCTCGTCAAGCTGCTTTCTCATCCTGCTTGCTTCTCGCGCATTTCGATGGGACTCAGAGTGGCCAGTCCCGTGCTACTTTGATGAGGAAACAAAGGAACGTTAAAAGGAAACCAAACCACATGTGGATCCTTCCCTTCGTGCGTGATTGGCGGGGAGCGCACGCAGTTAGAGGGAAAACTCGACATTTTTGAAATACCAGGAGCAGTGAAGCTTGGGACATGTTATGAGGAGTGAAAACTAGAAACTCAAGCAAGAAGAAAGGTCGGCAGGAAAAAAGGAAAGAATCAGAAATCAGAGAGATTACGGTAAAATAGGAGGTGACGAAGATGACTGACACCACAAAGAAGGGGATTGAAGCCTCTGGCAGAGTCGCACGTGAAGGTTAACAAATAATTTTCCCATTATAAATGAATTCGAATGACTGAATTTGGGCATTTGTGACCATTAAAGTTGGCTGAAGTTTATCTTTGTGTTGTCTTTGAAGAAAGAACTTACTAACCCAACTAAAAGGTAAACAAAATCACAGACAAATTAGCTTAACCTACTAATGATAACAATTTTCCCAGCGCTGTTGAAGCTTTGTTTTAACGCAGTGCGTTGCCTCAAACGAGTAGCATCTACCTGCTAAAACAGACCCAGAAAAACCTTCTTTTGGATCTTTTCAGCAGTGTTAGTTCACCTCTTGACGGTAATTGAAAAACAAAGGAGTCTGTTTGGCGATGAATTTAAATGCCTTTCTTGAACATTCTGCGGAAGGTCGCAGCCGAGCTCAGAGGGGGATGAGTGACCTCCTCCTCACCTACTGCACCTCAGGAAACTTCGTCCATCAGAGCACCTGCCCAGGAGGAGACAGAGGGCTGTCAGAGGGAATGGGCCCGAGGGGAACTGTGGAGCCGGCCCACAGGGTCCATTTCAGGCCCACTCATCTCTAATCAGATTGGCCTTTCTCTCAGCTGGTGACATCATTTATTCATTAATTTATGTGTTCAGAGAATGTGCATCGTGCCCCTTTTTGGTGCTGCTGGACCATGGGCATCCAGCTCTGTACGTGACAGAGGGGTATTTGTCTTCACGCAGCTTTCGGTTGCCTCCTGCACCTGCCACTCGGTCGGATGCTGCAGCAGGTTGTAGCACTGCGAGGTGTTAGCTTTCTGCTTTGGAAGACGGACGACCGAGCAGTGAAAAGGAAAAGGGTTTGAGCAATGCACCTGTGCTGTAAGTCTGTGGGCCGCAACGCCCCGCACAGCCCTGGCGAGAGGACACACGTCCATCCAGAGGTCCAGAGCCTGGAACGTGAATGCTGGCGCCTCTAAGGCCCCCGGAGGTCACCTGGCACGATCTGTCTGTTTGACAGACGAGGACGCTGAAGCACTGATAAGGAAGCAGCTCAGTTCAGGGGTGTAGACCATTCGGGGCAAAGCCGGCCTCTGGGGCTCCGGCCTCCATGCCGACTTTGCACAAAAACGACCGACAGGCTCTTGTTTTGAGCAGGAACTGTTTGAGAGTCGGTGGATACGTATTAGGGGAAATGACAAACTGAGATGACTTTACCTGAAAAATAGAACAAGAGAGTACCAAGGTCATCCTTCAGAACATTTTATGAGCGCTTCTCGAATCAAGGCCCTTGATGAGGTGTCCCTTCTGGAATGTGAATCGAACACAGTGAAATCCCGTCAGAGCGGCCTGGGGCAGATGCGGGGCGAATGGGCAGTGAACCGCAGCCCACACTCCCAGGCGGACCCTCAGTTTGGCTCTGTGAGATGCTGTGTCCTGGGTGGCTTGAGGTCATAGATCTGGGGGAGGAATCCTCAGAGGTGAGGTGTCCTTCTCACTACATTCCATCAGGGAGAACAGAGCAGCATGTCTCAGTGACCAGTGACGTCAACACCGATTGTCTGGTTAAGGCGATATCCACCAGGTTTCTCTACTGTCCTCTTTCCCCTTAAACCGTCACCTACCAAGTTTAATACTCATAGGCAGTTCTCAGCTGTCACAGTAATTACTGCGGTGTCCCAACGACCCCAGGGTTGCCTTCGTTCCTTTATTAACTTGAATTCTTCTGGAAGGAAGAGTTGTCCTCTTTTTCATTGATTCATCTGTAACACTGGGGACTCATGGATATTAATTTTTGTTCTTTGCATTATCATCCGATATTACTGCTATTTCTCTCGTTGCCCGAACCGTCCCAGCTCCGGCTCTTAGAAGTGCCTTCATTTTCTTGCTTCTGCAGAGCTTCGTGGTGCTGCGGTTGCCCCGCGAGATGCTGCGGGCTGGTCTCATGCTTCCCCCGCCCAGCCCTGCAATCAGCCACGTCTCGAAGGAGCCTTCGTTTCTTTTACTGGAGAGCGGCGTTGAGAACCAACATCTGGGTCGTAGGCAAGGTCGTTTCTTACTCGGGGGTCACTGTTTCTAGGCCCCCAGTGCACAGAGCTAGGAAATAACATATAAATACTAAGCCACGCAAACACTCACGTCGATATTTACTTCTGTGTGTATCTCTCTCAGTGATTCTCAACCTGGGGCTATTTGGCAAATTCTGGAGACTTTCTGGAATGTCACAACTCCGGGGGAGGATCTAGTGGGCGAAGACGACGGATGCTGCTAAGCATCCTGCAGTGCACAGGACAGGCCAAAGCAACAGAGTCACTCAGCTCAGGATAGTGTCGCTAGTGCCAAAGCTGAGAAGCCCTGATCTGTCCAAAGATATATTGAACACACACAAACATGTGTGCGTTCACGCTGACACCTCTGGTCCAGTCCAGCTCCACAAGGCGTGTTCCAGCATTTTCCACCAGTAAGGCACCCGGCTCTCATTGTCCGCAGTATATTTACTTCTTTGTTCAACCCTGGCGTACAGGCAAAGTAGTTTCAAAACTGCTAACCCAAACCCACTTTACTCACTAAAGTATAGTATAATGTTTGTGCACAGTCTTTTTTGTCTTGAGTCTTAAAGTATCCACTCGAAACTCTATTTTCCAAAATCACTTACGTTGCCTCCTTTCCCCGCCTCGCCCCTAAACGTGCTTATGTCATTCACTGTTAATACTGCTAGATTCCCTTGCCACGGTCTGCATTCCATCTCAAGCGTCTGGGAACCTGGTTGATTTTTTTTTTACTTGCAAACAGTAAAATTCATTTTTCGAACTATACAGTTCTCTGGATTTTGACAATCGAGTCACGTATATGCCACCATACAACACACAGGACAATTCCATCCACCACCACCCCAGGGTCCTTCATGCTGCCCCCCGACTCCTCTCCTGTCCCCAACCCCTAGCAACTGTCTTCATAGTTCTACCTTCTTGAGAATGTCATGTAAGTGGATGATGCTATAAGTAGCCTTTTACTGCCTCGCAGATTTCATTCCTGCATCATATTAGAAAGAATATTTTTAAAGGTGGTCATTTACAGGGTCGTAGAGACCCTAAGAGGTGGGAGCCTGATTGATTGGGACCACAGAAGGACAGAACTTGTTTCTGGCTCTCACTCACTTTTTTGGTGAATTCGGAGAAATAATCGATTATTCTTTTGCCTTTCTTTTCGTTTTGATTGCGTACGCCATCAATAACGAAATGTTCGAGCATGCTCACTCATGCAGTGTTTATTTATTCATGAAGTTATAGACATATAAAACTCCATTAACACGTTACATCGGTTAAAAAATATTAGAAAAATAGAAATTTCAGAAGGATGAGATAAAGATGAAATAAGCACAACTCCGCTCTCACGAGAATTTTTAGTGGAGACCATGTGATAAGTTAGATTGTCCTTACTTTTACCACATGTGACAGATGAGTACGAGGTGTCTGCTCTACCATATTCTTGTTGTTTACTTACACTTGAATTTTGTTATTCGCTTTACTCTGTGATTCTATTCGAGAAATATTCTCATGCCATTAGCCCAGTTTTATCAGGATTAGTTTTATCCAAACTAGATTATAAAATCTGTAAACCCATGCAAGCTGTCACACATAAACTGCTGTGCGTCCTGCTATACTAAAAATGAATAATTACGGTGATGCTATTAATCTCTCCAAATGATGGGATTTCCTCAGGTTTTCTCCTCCATCATCCAGAGCACTCAACCTTCTGACATGTGAGCTAAGAGGAAAGATCAGTGTCAATCTATTTATTAAATACTAGTAAACTTAATTTGTGTTTTAGATGAAACGAAATCTAAGCTCAAATACTTTCTTACTCTGCTCCAAAAGACTGCCTTACATGTACATCAGGTACAAATACTTCATTCTGGAGACCCGTCATCTATAAAATTAGTATGTTTCCCCCAAATAGGGGACAGCTAGGGGTCAGTGGTACAAGCTCCATTTCACGTGGTTGAATTATTCAGTAAAAAGGCTAAAATGCCTGTAAGAAAAATATCATTGCATCTCTAAACCAATCTTGCTGCAGAAACCGAGAGAATCTAGGAAATCAAATCAAGTGTGAGCTCCCTGCACTTCGGGAAGGCGGCCTGGTTCCTGCTGTGCCTTTGACATTGGGACAGGTGAAGTTTCTGCTGGCCAAGGAACCCAGATGAGTCTAAGAGTCATCCAGAATATTCTTCTCTGAATTCTCTTTCCCTTCTCAAGCTATCTAAGTCTTTTTTTTTTTTTTTTTTTTAAATCAACTTGCCCCAAAAAGCTAGGTTCAAGTCCCCAAGATGAAGAACAACCTTGGGCTGGTCCAGCCAAGACCATCCCAGGCCAGCTCCCAGGAGCGGCCTCTGGCAAACCTGAGCTGAGTTCCAACCCCAGCCCAAGAGTTTTGGATGGAAGTGAGTCAACCTCAGGAATGCAGGGAGTTCTACATTTAGCCCCAAGTTAGTCACCGTGGCAAACGGCAGTAAAGCCGTGGTCTTGCTCCGCCTCCTTTACAGCTGCGACAAAGTGACCGGTGGAAGCAGAGCTGGGAAAAGGAGCAGGCCGGCTCCTTCCAGTGAGGAGCCCCGGAACCAGGCAGACCCCAGCAGCGCTTACGGCTCGGCTTACTTAACGCCACCGAAGCAAGATGCCATGTGGCTTTCCTGGGAGTCTCTCTCAGCTGTAGCTTAAAAAAAAAAATTAATTCTGAAGTGGCAGGAAGAGAAACATGAGATGAAAGGACCTGCAATTTAATATGGTTCAAGAGATCTACAATTCGACAAAAAGAGCGTAATAAATGGCCTGGAGGAAAAGCAGTTTCCACTCTCTAAAGTTCAGTTCGCGTCTGTGAGAATTTCTGCAGCTGAGGTAAGCCAGTCAGCAAACAAATATAGCCATCTACTGAAAAAAAAAAAGTTTTAAGTACTTTCTTTTTAGAAGAGGAAATTCTCATACATCTTTTTATTTCGATTCAAAAGTCACAACAGAGAAAGTAGTAAAGGTCCTCCATTTTTCTCTCCTACCTCCAGCCACTCAGTTCTTTTCCAATTCAGAGAGATGTCGGGGCAGTTCGTTTTTATTGGCCAACAAATATGTGACTTATGGGCGAGTTGGTGTGGCTTATGGGTAAGGGCAGTTTTCCAAGAACAAATTCCAGCAGAATGGAAAGTTGTTAATAAAGGCTTTTTTTTTTTTTAAAGAATTCTTCCATGTACGCACAATATAATGGCATCAGTAGCATTATCTTCAGGTAGGAAGCACCAATGAAAACCAGAAAGGTTACCAGTAGTCAGGAGAAAAAACATTTTGACAGAATAAAAAGGATAACATAATTAACCTTCTTCTGATTTTTTACAGGATGTTTGGAGGCTTGTGAGGAAGATCTTCCTGTAAGAGTTTGAGTTGGGGTTTGGCATCTGGCTTGGCCTGAGTTGCTCAGGCACAGCTGGCCCCAATTATTACAAAGAACTTCTCTTGGCTCTGGAATGTTCTAAACCACTGGGTATAAAATCTAGTCGTTTCCCATTAATTTTTCACTTTTTCTGATATAATTCTAGATTCTTCTAGCCATCAGACTCTGCTTTATAAAAGAAGCTCCTCACTGGCCAACCATCACTCTGGTCCCGGGTTCTGGGAACCCAAGAAAAGATTCGTCACAATTTGAGTGATTGCCAGTTAATCTCCTTTCCCATGGGGGTGGGCGAGAGAGAAGGTAGCAAAGATTCATTCAGTACCTGATGTTTTACATGCTTTACTTCATTTAATGATAGATGCCTACCCGTCCCTCTTGTATTTTCAATTGAACGAGTATCGTGAAATTGAGCTAGTAAAGCTTTGCAGCTGTGGTATGTGCATCCTGGTCCCAGCCATTCCAGAAACGCCTATTTCCTAAGCAAAAACTTATATGTGTGTATGTATGTATGTATGTATTTATGTATGTATGTATGTATGCGTGTGCATGTGTGTGTGTGTGTGTGTGTGTGTGTGTGTGTGTGTGTACCTTTACAAATGAGTACTTGGAATTTTTCAAGTGTCTCCAGTGTCTTCCAGCCCTGGTTTATGAAACCCTGTAATGTCCCCATGCTATAATCCTCTAGACCATCATTCCTCAAAATAATTCACTGTAATTTAAATAATAATTTAAGCCATCCGGGTATTATGATGCCAAACAAATAGAAATAGAGATTGCTAATTCATTTTTTTTAAGATCGGTTCACAGACTGTCTTTTAAAGTCTTCAGGCTAGTATTTTCCAAAGTTCCGTCATTTGCAGAATACCTTCATGACTTTTTAAATAGAATTTTATAAATTGTAGCAAAATCATAGTGCATGTAGTTAAAAGTCAAATTGTTCTACAACACTTGCTACAAAAAATAAAGCCCTTCTCCAGCCTTGAAGTTACCTCTGCCAGTGCTTCTAAATTATTATTTTCCTATTTATCTCCAATTCTTTATCTTTAAAAGCAACTCCTAATATTTCTACTTGATTTTTTATTTTAGCATTATCTGTTGACTTCCTACTATGAAATATCCAGATTAAGCTTAATTTCAGTAGTCCTTACTCAGCTCCCATTTCTACTTCCCGTCCTTCACCATCCTTCCAATATAGACAGTTGGGTAAAATCGATATTCAGTTGACATTACTTTAATGATGAAATGAAACCACAGTTGACATCTAAGACACCTAGTGAACTGTGATGACTTTTCCTTTTCTGCAATTATTAGTGTGTGGGGTTGTTTTGTTGTTGTTGGTGTTGGTGTTGTGGGGGTTGTTTTGCAGAGTTAATAGTACTATGGTTTGATAAGATTTTTTAGACACTTTTCACTAATATATTCCCAAACTTTCCCATAGTTGCATAAATCCTCCCTCAGCACTCATGCCCTTGGTATCCCAACGGATTCATTTTCATGAAGAATTCTCTTCTGGAGTCTTCGGCCCAGGTCGGGGAAGAGGGGCAGATTTCTGGCTGTGTGGGCACGGAGGACGCCTTCTTCCTCCTAAAGGGACTTTTAACCAAAGTTGTTTTGTTTCGAACCTTTGCTTCCAGAAGCAACAGATGCTGCAGATTTCTAAGCCTTTCTGAGGTTCTGAGGTGCAGATCAAGTTGCCTCTCACCTTCACACACCGCTGGCTCTTCAGCTTTCTTGAGTCTGCTCATCAGTTCGTTTCCCCATGTCCACCTGACATCTATCATTTTGCCACCATGAGATTTCTCATTTTATTTGTACTGTTATGGGCAAGTTATGCCTTATCATGCATGCCTTGAAACAAACATCTCTCAACCCACCATTTTAAGCTGGAAATCTTTTTAGTTTTTTTTCTCTATCTTGGTATTTTTTAGACCATTTACATAGTATTTGTCTTTATATTGACTCGATTTTTCTAGTTTAACTCTTCCTAATCAATAATAGTCAAAAAATTATGGTTGGCTCTCATCAGATTTCCTAATAGTTTCTAAAATACACTAGCATTTGTTAAGAAGAAGGAAATCTGGCACACCACCAGTGGCAGGCACTGTACGGAGGGAAATACTACTCTGGTGTCAAGTAGAAAGGTCCAGGGAGGTTATGTGGCCTGAGGTCAAGCCAGTGACAGAACTGGGACATTCTCTGGATCTCTTGAATTCCCTACTTGTTCTTTACCACTAAGCTGGGCTGCCTGGGCCTCTAGCCAAATGTACTGATTAACTGTATACCTGACTTCTCTAAGCTATCCAGGGCCACTTAACCTGTTAGACCTCTGTCTCATTGTCCAGCCCCTAAGTAACAGATCTTGTTTAAAGCTCATAGTTCCAAATGTGACCCACACTGGATAGGGAGATGCACTGGTGGCAAAAAAAAAAAAAAAGTCAATGAGGTCAGTATTATTTTCTACTCATCTGACAAGAAGGGTTAGTTATTAAGTAAGCAAGTTTTCCATTGTGGGTTCCAAGAGTCTCGTTTATTCCTCAATGAATAAGGAAGGGCACCAGAGAAGCCTATGTTCTTTCTTTTGCTGCGTGCAATGTACGGGATCTCCAAGTCACAGAGACCTTACATATTTCCCCAAACAGAAGGTAGTACAGTTTGTAAATGGCAGAATCGTTTTATAAACACAATGTCTTCCAAACCCGTCATTTAAATAGAAATGGCCCAAAGCCAGCATTACTTCAAGCGCAAGAATTCTCACATAGTTAATCCTCATCAACAAATTCCAACATACCAAATTTAGCTTGGTGAGACCAGCATGATGCTGAAAATACTTCCTTTGCTGCTTCTTGGCAATGTGTCACAAAAGAGGAGCAGATGTTGAACTACACAGATAGGTTAAATTTTGAAATTATAAATATCATTATAACTAATTAAAGCCAGAATGAAAGATACAAACTGGAGAACAGTAAAATCATTTTTAAAAAGCACTTTGAAGTTCGTTTGGTCAGAGCTTGGTCCATGTCATAAATTTTAGTCCCCTATAGGGTACATGTTATACTTTTTAACTTATGATCCTGCTTTAATATAACAATCTTATGACAGTATAAGATTCATTTCCTTCTACTCATCTCTGTGTTATTTTCATGCATTTTCCTTCGATATATGGAATGAATCATGTTAAAGATGTTACTTCATTATCGTCTGGATTATGCATTTCTGACAAAATGTCTGCTGTCGCTGTAACTGTTGTTTCCAGGTATGTAACGTGTCCCTTTTCATATGAAGTTTTTCTTTTTACCAGCCATTTTTAACAACTTAATTATCTTGTTTCTTGGCATGGTTTTCTTAATGTTTATTCTGCTGGGTGTTTGTTGAGCTCCTTGAATCTTTCAGGTAATAGTTTTTATCAAAGTTAGAACATCTTTATTTCTTCGAATATGTTCTCCCCCACCCCCACACCATTTTCTTTGCAGTGTAATTATGCGTATGTGCTCCACTTAGGTTATACAGTATAGTCCACAAGTCACTGATGCTCAGTTAATTTTTCAGTCCGTTGTCTCTCTGTGCTTCACTGCAGATAGTTTATATTGTTGTCTTCGGCTTCACTCATTTTTTCTTCTTCAGCGTCTGACTAAATATTAATCCCACCCAGCATTTTTCATTTCAGACATTGTATTTTTCATCTTTATACGTCCCATGTCAATCTTTTTATACTATCGATTTATCTTCTCATCATGTTTACGTTTTCCTTTATTTTCTTGTACATGGACAGTACACTTAAAATAGCTGTTTTAATGTTTTTATTTGCAAATTCATCATTTTCATAATTTCTGGGTCAGTTTCTATTGATGGTTTTTTTTCTGGGTTAAGAGTAGTATTTTCCTGCTTCTTTGCACACCTGGTTATTTTTGACTAAATGCCTGACATTGTAATTCTATGTTGTTGTTTGCTGGATTGTGTTATAGTCCTCTAAATAGTATTGAGCTTTATTATGGCACTGGGTTAAGCTACCTGAAATCAGTCAGACCCTTTCGAGGCTTGATTTTAAGCTTCTTATGATGAGTCTGGAGCAGCCTTTAGTTCTGGGCTTCTTTAGACCCGCTACTAAGACGGGGCTAAATAAGGAGGGTCCTCTTTCTGAAGACTCCACTGGGAGTTCTTTCTCCTCTGGAGAGCGGGAACACAAATGCCTCCTAGCCCTGTGTGAGTCTTGTGAAATGCTCAGCTGCTTGTGGCTGGTTCTTTCTCCTCAGATACATTCCTGTCATGTGTATGTAGATCAGTGCTCAGAGTCACCCCACTGCATATCTCTGGTACTCGCTCCCTCTCTGAAGCCCCACCTCAATACCCTGACCCATAAGTTCCAGTGGCCATGACCTCCCTGCACTTGGATCTAGCTCCTCATTGCAACAAGACCGTTGGGCTCTGTTCCGCACCCCCACCCCCGCCCCCGCCCAGCACTGCAGTCTGGAAATTGCCTCCAGGCAGTGAGCTGGAGCAGTTGTAGGCTGACCTCTTCCTCCCCCAACCCCTTCCTCACAGGGTCATGGTTCTATGCTGAAATATCTGAAAACTATCATTTCATACATTTTGTCCAGTTTTCTAGATATTTAAGGCAGGAGTGTAAATCTACTTCCTATTACTCCTCCTTGGCCAGAAGCAGAAGTCTTTCGATCCTCTACAATGAATGTGTATTGTTAGAAAAACGCTTTTTCTACAACGTTTCCTAGTGATTCTAGAGTTCCTTACCAAGTTTGAAGGTGTTTTAATAATTACTATTATTAAGTAACTATTAAATAAGTCATACTGGAACCTTCTCTTTGGTCACATTATTAGCAGGTTCCTTTTCCTGACACCTGTCAGATGCCTAAAGGAATGCAGAGTCGAACTCTGGATTTCTCAGGATGGAGTCTTACCGGGTCATGTGCACACACTTTGTGTGGCGATCAGAGTTTTCATGTTTAGATTGCCATATATCATGATTATCTGGAGTCCAGTACTGACTATAGTTGCTGGAAATGGTACATAAAAGGTGGTGACCCTCAGAATCCTAATCAAAGTCGCAAGACTTTCCTTTCCTTTCTCTGTCCCATGTCCTGGAACCCCTATTTCTTGATGGTAGGCATTCGGTGGCATTCGATTAGCTTCCTGACCCTTTGATTCCTTTCTAGAGACCTCATATACAGACACATCGTGTTTTAAAATTATCTTTTCTTCCTTCTTACAAACCAGTCAAACTCCAGTTACCTTATAGGCTTAACCCATTCATTATAAGAAGCTTGAAGGCAGATACTAAATCTTATTTTTAGTGTTTCATCAGCCTATAGAACATCATCTGACAATGGACCGATTTCAAAAAGAGGCTGCCTCTACGCTTAGTGTTTCTGCCAACTGTGAAGACGGTACAAAGCTGAAGATCTTGGTGGCCATCAGTACCACAAAGTAGGGAGTGAGAATAAAGGCAACCCAAGAAATACAGAGAAAAAAAGAGAGTGAAAAATATTATCATGATGGCATGATTTGGGCTCCTGGACTCAGCTACCTAGATTCACCCTTAGATTTCCCAAGAGCCTACATTTTCCCATTTTTGCTTAAGTTAGTTTGAATTGGGTTTCTGTCACCAATGGGTTTAAGCAAACTTCTACATCAAACACCAAGATGGGCAGGGGGGAAACACAAGGAAAATGGTGAGTCACATGTCAAGACAATCAGTGGCTTACAGTGTAGCACCCCTCTCCCTGCTCTCCCCACCCGAGAGGCAGCAGGCAGAGTGGGGAGCAGGCAGAACCCAAGCCTGGAATGCTGACAGGCCAAGGCTGGACAGTCCTAACCTGTGGGCTCTTGTCACTTTCAGGTGTTCCCCACACGTACCTCAGTGGGGAAATGGGTGAAGGTACTTCACGCTGGCTCGAACACACTCCCAAATCTTCCTTGCTGAGTGTTGTCATGTTCCTCCACGGACCCAGAGTTCTGTTGACAAGGAATGGTGGACGCACAGTTCAGTGTTTCTATTCATCACGTCCTTGTGGAAGTTTCACTGTGTTCTACCGGGTTATCAGTTCAAGCCCTGGGTAACGACAGGCAGGTATGTACAGGCAGGTATGTACAGGCATCAAACGGATGATGGTTTGGTTAGAAAAAAAGCATCACTACCCTCATCTGCCCTGATCGCCTTTGACCCCCTGTTTCAAGTTGTCCTTTGGCAAATGTGCAGAATGCTGGTGAGGCAGTGCCTGGACCCCTCCCACATGGGTCTCTGATGAAGACCATTAGGAGAGAACCGGAAGAAACTTTAGCAAGCCACACAGTTGTGCCAGGGGTCCTGGGTCAAGAAGCTGAGTCTCAGCTCTGCTACTGATAGCCTTACGGGGCTCCCGATGAAACCAGAACAAGAAGACATCACGCTTCCTTCTGTAACACACTCCAGAATGCCCGAAATAGTGCGGGGTTACATCAACATGTCAACGCAGAGCACGGATGATGTCTTTTGCAGAGTCAACCCCATTTCCTGGTTGCTAAGATGAATCTGGCAGGTACCACATTGCTGACAGACAAATCATGGTAAAATATGTTTTAAAAGTAAGAAAGTAAAAAAAAAAATGCATATCGTGGGAGATGGATGATAGCAAACACTTGTGTGGGTGATCGCTATGCAGTAGGTGCTTTTGTAGACACAGATGACTTCTCTATTTCTGCAAAGAAGGCTGTAGTCCCATCCTACGGATACAGAAAGTGAGGCTCCAAGATGATGAATACCCACAAAACCAGAACCTGGACTCTCTAGAGACAATCTTTCTCCAGCATCAAGGGCCTCTCGGTCCTGCGCTACCTCGCGACAGCTCGTGAGAAGCCACGCCTGCCCCTGTCACATTCAGGCCGGAGGAGGCAGACGACGTTCCTTTCCTATGGGAACTTGTGCTTCGGCCTCTATCTTCCAGTTGTCTTTAAACTGAGCAATGAGACTCTTCCTTCCCACGTAGGATTGTGGCTTCTGTTCCTGTGTCTCTAAAACTAAACGGAAGACAACTACCAAAGAGATGTGTTCGTGCCAACGTGGTGATCCGGCTAAGAGCCATTTGTCCTCCACCGCCACGGGGCCCTTTATCTCCAGCGCTATTTACTTAAGTGTTTTTATTGTGATAAAATATACCCAACAAGATTTTCCCTTTGAACCATTTTGAGTGTACGGTTCGGTGATATTAAGTAGTCACACTGTCGTGTAAACATCAGCACCATCCACTCACAGAAACCCTGTGCCCACTGGGCGATTCCCCAAGCCCCCCAGCCCCTGACTATCCCCTGCTACTCTCAGTCTCTATGAATTTGGTGACTCCGGACACCTCACGTAAGTGGAATCATACAGTATCTGCGGCTCGCTTATCTTACTCGGTGTAACGTCCTTCATGTTTATCCACATTGTAGCTTATGTCAGTGTTTCCCTTTTTTTTTTTAAGGCTAAATGATATTCCATTGAATTCATAGACCACATTTTCTTTATCCTTCCATCTGTGGATGGACTCAATCCGCTTTTGAACAGCTCTAAGGGATAGAAAAGGCTTCCTTATTTCGAACTCAATTCTGTTTCCTTCTAGCCTGTGTTCACAGGTCTTAGCTCTGCCCTTCGAAAGTTACACAGAGTCAGTCGAATCCTTTTCCCCGTGTCGGTCCTCTACTTATTCTGAGACAATCCCGAGTTGTCTCCAGGACTTGCCCTCTGACCTGTGAAATGAGGCCTGAGAACAAGCGTTCCAGGCTCGGGCAGCTGCTTCGTGGGGGAGAAGCCTCACACCCGTCTGTCCTCCACCGCGAGGGCATCGGCATCTAGAGCCTTCCCTCCGCACCACAGGCCACTTGCCTGGAGACCTGGGCGAGAGGGTGCTCATCCTCCCCGTCTCCTGGGGGCAGTCCTGCCCCCCACACTCGCTCCATCACACAGAGGGCCAGCGCAACCTCCCAGACGCCAGCCCCTCCCGAGAAGAGCAGGGCTTCAGCTTGCACCCTGGACCAGTGGCCGCCAAGCCGGGGCGCACGTGAGCTGCCGGCTCCACAATCCATTTGTGGACGCGATGAAAGCTTTCTGAACACGCATTCCTGCCTCAGCAAATCATCTCCAGAACTGCGGTGAGGATGAAGATGAGTAAAGGAGAGATGCCAGAATGAGAGCCTAAATCGGGTATCCCTCAGGTGGCCAGCGCCATGGCTCGCTCTGGGTGTAAAGAGGAGTTTCTGCCACACGCTTCTCCCCAGAGGAAGAAGGGGCAGGTCAGGTTGCTTCTCATTCCCCTCCCCCCTGCCGCCCTGAGGAATGGACCCGGTGACACTGCAGGCCTTTCTCTTCCCTGATGTCTGTGAGCCACGGCGCCGTGTTGACCTAGTGGGTCAGATAAAGGACCACAAAAGCATCTTCCGATCTGGCCAACATTCCTAGGTGAGTTTGTAAATATGGCTGAGCCAGGAGGTGCGAAGTGAGCGATGCTGGCAAAGCAGGCCCATAGTTGGTTGGGGACCAGCAGCTCCCTCCTGCCACAGGTGCTTCTGATTAATCCCCTCCCCACAGGAGCACACGGACTTTCGCACTCAATGGCAGAGGCTGAACTTTACAATCAAAACTCTATTCACGTGGGTTCTATAATAGGCTATTGCTTATTAAATAGAATTCTGCTTTTCCAGAACTTAATAATCCATCAATTGGCAAACTTCTCTGGTACATATTTTTAAGATTCTAGGAAATTCGACTTATTTATTAAATTATTACGAATCATTATTCACTTCTAAAATCATGGAAAATTGCTTGTGATAAATATCTATAAAATTATTACATTAGGACCTACATACAGAAGTCAAGTAACAAAACGGGTTGAAAGAAAAAAACAATAACATTAGAAGATTCGAACCAAGGAAGTAATGAAATTAAGTATGAAGTTTAGCTCTGAGCTTCCCAGTAATAAAATAGAAAAGGGAAAAAAAAGTTAGGCTACATACGTTCCATTATTTAATTAAAGAGAGCACACAGAGCCATTGAGAGATGTTATCTTGATAAATTTCAAGTAGGGATTATTTTCAAGAACTGAATTTAAATAGAGACACTTAGGAATTCATCTACTCCATATATGTAAGACCTATCTGATCTGTGCACGTCTCTGGATGTGTCTGGATGTACATATCTATCCATCCATCATCCTCAGTCTCTTTGTGTGTCAGAGATTAAAAAAATAACCTATGCTGTAGGCATAAAAAATAAAAAAAATTAAAAAGAGGATTATAAACTGACAAGGTCCTTGCAATCTGTGAGGTCAATCAAGGGTTGCCTTGCTTAAAAAATTTTTACAAATAAAAAATAAATTTTAAAAACTCTATCAGGAACCTTCTTGCAAGACCTCATATTTCAGTTTATGGGACTGGCTCCCCCACAGCGTCCCCCGAAAATCACCTGTGGGGAGAGGAGAGTAAAGGCAACCTCGCCACCCCAGACACCTGCACACTACTGTCCCGCTAGGCAGCGAGCGGATCCGACACAAGCCTATTGGTTCGTGGTCTGGACGCGGGGCCATCAGCGGGAAGGGGCGCCCGTCGGTCTCGCCGCCCTAAGCTGGGCATCCCGGCGCCTGGGGAGAGGCCGCTGGCGGCCGGGGCGCGCTGCAGGCAGCGTTTCTGTCTACACTCGCGCTGCGGGCCAGGTCTGGCCTCCGACTGGGCGCCTGCTCCGCTCCTGTTTGGCACTCTCGACTGCTACTGGCCCTGGAGCCCGGCCCCAAACCACACTGACTGCTCCTCACCAGAATACTCCCTCTCCACGAAGCTGGAACTTCTCATCGAACCCGCCCCCGGGGGGGCTGCAAGGGGTCCTGCTCCCACCCTGAGGTTCCAGACAGGCCCCAACCCTGAAGCCACTTGCTGTGGTGAATGTCCCTCTGTGCGGAAGCCCTAACAACGCCACCTCCCCGTGTCTCTGATCGAGCACCCCGAAGGCGAGACCCCAGTTCCCCAACCCGGAGCAGTCGTGTTGCAGATGCCAGGCTGTCCTCCTCAGAAGCCAGCTCGGTCCAGTGCCGGAGAATCCCCCCTTGTCCCCGACCCCCTGAACAGAAAGTGAGGAGAGCAGAGGGAGCAGCCTGTGCGGAGCACGGGCCGAGGCTCCCCACATCGGGCTGGGGGTGTCCGGGGGTGGTGACTATGCAGGGGGCTGCTCCTCGACCCCACGCACAGAACCAGGCGGGATGCGCAAGGGTCCACAGTTGCCACGTTGCCCCAGAGCGACCAAGGTTTGCTGGCGTCACCTGGTCATACTTCTGTAAGGACACTGAGGATACAGACCCATGACCACCCCTTGGAGGGAAATGCCAGAATGAGGTCCCTGGGGCCCGCCCTGTGAGGGGAGGAGGGCCTGAGAAAGAGCTGACACATTTCTGCCCCTGAGGGGCTTGCTGCGGGGTCAGTTCTTAGAGAAATCCGAGGTTGGGAGCAGGGGACCAGTCTGTGAGCTGTTCCGGTCAGTTGTGTCCTGCCAAAGGAGTTTCTAGGTGTCTCCAGGCGTCGTAACCCTTGGGAGCCCCTCAGGGAACCCTGGCAAGCCTGGTTTGTGGGGCAGAGGGGTCTCAGAGAGCACCCATCTCCCAGGCAGCCACAGGTAGAGAGCAGAACCTGAAGGAGGAAAGACAGAGATGCTGGTAACTGATCAGAGCAGCTCTGCGGTGCCGCGTCCATAGCAGGCTCTCAGCAAACATCCACGCCCTGCCCCCTCCAAGACCACGCGGCTGGGTGCAGACAGGGACGCCCCGCGGGGCTGGCAGATGCCACGTGTGGCAGCCCGGGGCTCCTTAGAGTAGTGACATGGAAGTATGCCCCTCCAACCCTCCTGCTGTGGCCATGCCTCTGGGAGGGGCTGAGACGCCATCCCCAGGTGGGGAGAACAGTTTTCTCTCGGTCCCCCATCTCCTCGACTTCCAGGAAAGCATCCTCATGGGCGGCGTGGGGACGGTGGGCCCGTGGCGGCGGCAGCCACCCGTGTGGGAGTAAAACATGACAGGTTTTGCTCTTCAAAGCACCTAAGCCACATCAGCCAAGGCCTCTCTTTTATAACTTGAGTTCCGAGTGCACAGGCATTTATTTTCATGTAGTGATTGAAAAGCAGATAAAATTCATAGTGAGCCACATGCCTTAAGTGACCTTCAAACAGAGTAGTAACAAAAAGCAGTTACATAAAGAAGTACATCTAATTTTAGATGCGCCAGAAAGCTAAACAAAATAGAAAGAAAATCTGTTATTTGGGCCAATAAGACAAGGAGTCATTATGGACACCTGAATT
>NW_011889151.1:579431-585075 GCF_000151845.1 Pteropus vampyrus
AGTTAAGACAAAGCCATGATGTCAGGGGCATGCCCGAGGCAGCTCTATGGCAAAGGGGGAAGGAGCACTATTAAGTAGGTAAGCTTCACACTGTGGGCCGGAAGAACTGATTCTAATTCATAGTGTTTATAACAACATGATTAAATATGATTTAAAGGATTAAGAGCAATTTATTTTTCAAATATACAAAGATACTTGCTGATAGGTATTTTTATTGACGGTGGCATTTTTCATTTTTTTGCGAATAAACTTTTTTATTTTATAATAGTTTAATACGCACAGAAAAGTTACAAAGATAGTACAGTGTGTTCCCAATTACCCCGCACCTAGTCTCCCCTAACTAGACATGACTGTCTTACACAACTGCGCCACATTTATCAAAAGTGGGAAACCAACGTTGGTGTGAGACGGTTAACGAAACTCCCACACTGCATGTAGGCGTCACATCTCCCTCGCCTCCTCTGGGCTGTGACCGTTTCTCAGATCCTCCTTGTTTTTGATGAGTTTTGAGGAGGGCTGGTAGAGCCTTTTGCATGGATTAGACTGGATAATGGCTTTTGGGGGGAGGAACAGTGCAGAGGGGAAGCATCATTTTTCTCGTATTATATCGACAGGACGTGTCACGGCTGACGCTGACCTGACCCCCTTGCCGAGATGATGCTTGCCACACGTCTCCACTATAGAGTTACTTACCCCCTTCCATACTATACTCTCGAAATTAGTCACTGAGCACAGCTCACTGTGCTCGAAGTGTGCGTGTGTCAGGGGAGGGGGTGAGCTACACCTCCTGGGCGGGGTGGGGGCAGCATCTGTGTAAAGTTCTTGGAATTCCCCTGTAAAGAAGCATTTTCTCTTCCCCTTCTCCCTCGTTTATTGATTTCTTCAACCACTCGGTTATATAGTATGAATTCGTGGATATTTCCTTTGGATTTCAGGTTATGATCCAATACCAGAGAGTTTGTCACCTCAAATTGTCCCGGCTTCGGCCACTGGGAGCTCTTTCAGCTTGGCACCTGTGGCCCTTTGACGTGCCCCATCTTTTGGGGTTTTTTTGAGCACTGTCTTACTTTCTGGCAGTACTGAGGTCTGAGTGGTGGGTGTAAATTAGATTTTAAAAACATTTTTTAGTGTTTATTTTTCATTATAAAATTAAGACACACGCATAACGTTGGTAAATATTTCAAACAACGCAGAAATGCAAGTAAGACACAAAAAAACTCCTACCTACTTTTCCCAATCTACTTTTCAAAACCAAACTGTACTCTGTAGTGTACCTCTGGTTTTAAAATATATATAAATGAATGTATTGTTATAGTACAACATTTGAAAACTACTAAAATGCATAAATAAAATTTTATTAAATTAAAAAATTTAATAAAATTTTTTTGCATTGTTTATAATGGGGAAAATGCGAAACAATGTAATTCATCAACAATGGGAGATTAGTTCAATGTACTACAAACCATCATGGGAAGTAATCCTAAGAACCCGATAAAAACCATATAAAAGAAAAATGTTTAAGTACATGAGGAAATGTTTACAATATATCTATTAATTGAAAAAGCAGAGCACAAAATAGTATGCACAGTATTACCTCCTCTTTTTTTTGGAAAAATAAAATAAAAGCAAAAAAAGAGACAGGAGATAAATACATGTAATAGTGATTCATTTTGGTGGTGTAAGTACAGGTGATTTCATCTTTCTTCTTTCTCTTCATATGTATTTTCCAGATTCTCGACAGTAAATACGCACAACATCCTGGGGAAACAAGGCCGTACAGACTGTCCTCGCTTTGCACGGTATCACGTTAACTGAAATTTTGCAGAGTGAAACCATGACCTTGATTTTCACAATTCCGTAATAATTGTAGTTATTATTATTTTTTTTAATCTTTGGAATAGAATAATGCAGAGTATGAAAAAGAAACAGTAGTGCCTGGCATGGAAATTGAATTGATATAGTCACTCATTCACCGAACCAATATTTCAGTGAACATTCACTAAGTGCCAGGTCCTGTTATATATGTCAGGAAAACAACAGTATATAGACCCAGGATGTTCTCCAATGAGTTATGTATGACAGTGATGCTGAAAACAATCTAAATGTTGAAAATACGTAAGAAAATTACATGCTAGCTGTGAGATGGGGTAGCAGGTAGCCATTAAGAACCATGTTCTGGATCAGACTTCTTGACGTGGAAAATGTTTAAAATATATTTACACTTGAAAAAGAGCAGGCAACAAAAATATGTAGAGCATAATGCCATTTTTAATAACAATGTATATATATTTTTTTGCATAAATATTTTTATATCCACACCCATTGTCTATCTATATATGAGTAAAACCACTTCTCTCTCCCCAGGAAGACACTAGGGAAGAAGATGGTCCTTGCCTAAGAATTTAATCCACCTCTTTAAAGCGAAACCTCAAAGCATCTGCTAAATCCTCAGAAGTGTAAATAGAGCCCTAGAAATGACACTGGGGTATGGGCTCAAGAGAGGGGTGTTGATTTGCATCAGAAAAATGATGGACATTTGAGGGCATTCTGAGTGGGAGAGAAAGGATGGGCTGAAGTAGATCCCACGTGCCTCCCTGAGCTTTCGATCCAGCTACTGGGCACAGGCTTTGGTTTAATACTGTGTGCGTCTGTATGTGAATCAAGAAAAACAGCTGAGTTTCACATTTAGGCGAATGCCTGTCTGGCAATGAGGAAAGGGCTGTGAGCGCAAAGAATAAGAACTCAGTGGAGGCAGGAGGTTGACACTCATGGTGACCACGAGGACACAAGCTTCGTGGAGGTGTCACATTTGTATTTGCATCCCTGGCACCCAGCTAAATGACTCATTCATTTCAATTTAGCGGGGGCTGGGGTACTTGAAAGCAAATTTGCCTTTCTTAACATGTGACTATATAGTATCAAATGTTGCGATAGTAAGTACTAAAAGTTCAACTATGTATCTTTTCTGATTTTAGTCCATAGGTCTTGAGTCATTATCTTTGTGATAAGCACAATTTTACCTCCAGGTTGAGCATTAACCCCAACTTCTGACACTTCCTGTCCCAGTTTCTTCGCTCATAGCAACGTCTTTGTTATCGATTTCCTCAAGCTCATCAGCATGATCAAGATGTGCAGTCAGCTCCTTGTGTACAGATGTTGTTCTAAATGCTTAACCTTCACAGCAACCATACGAAGCAGTTACAGATGAGAAAAGAGACACAGGCTTTTTCTTTTACTCACATTTTATAGACCACCCATACATATATTGCCTCAAAGATCAGTTATACAATGATGACTCAACTTTAAGTGCACACTCCATGAGTCCGAAAGTGTTCCACGATTATCAAGTTTCCCCATTAATCTAGTATAGGGCACCCCCCCCCCGACCCCACACACACACAGAGCCAGCCTTCA
This sequence comes from Pteropus vampyrus, assembly GCF_000151845.1. Lineage (NCBI taxonomy): Eukaryota > Metazoa > Chordata > Mammalia > Chiroptera > Pteropodidae > Pteropus > Pteropus vampyrus. Next base: position 582,846 of record NW_011889151.1, read on the forward strand.
ATACGTATTTGTTGAAAGACTGAATGAACGTGCCATAGAGCCTTTGGCTCACCTGTAATCCTAGGGTTTCTATACTGGTGCCCAAAATACAACACGTTGCTGTTTCTTCTTCACCCCCAAAAAGGTTCTTTGTTTGGTTTTTCCTTTTTCTCCATGAGTGGCACTGCTGCCTCCCTGTCACTTAAATCATGTTTCCCTCCCTTATTCTCCATATTCAGCCTGTCCTCAAGTCCTACAGCTTCAGCCACTCACATCCATCTGCTCCTCTCCATTCCCATCCTGATCTAAGAGGCAACCCAGAGCAAAGCCTCTGCAGATAGGCGTCCTGTTTAAGTAAACACTGCTACTTACAAGCTGAGGGACCTTAGACAACTAATTTAAATGTGCCTCGGGCTCCTCATCTATACCAGTTATGGATATTTGGATTCCAAGCAGCAGAAAACCCAACTCGAACTGGCTGCGACGAAAGAGAATTTGGGGGTTTCATTTCACGGGGCCGAGGGTGTCCAGCCTGGTCTCGGAGCTCCTCGTGGCCCCTCCTCTGTCTCTGAGAACTCGTTTCCTCCGTCCTTGGGCTCCATTCTCACACAGGCGCCTCCCTCATGGGGGTGAGATGCCCTCCAGAATGCTAGTCTGACCTCCTTTTCTCATTTTTTTTTCTGGCCCAAAGCTGCTGCTAATTGGCCAGGACCTGTCACATGGCCACTCTTAAACCAAAGGATAGGGCCACGCCCACCCAACCACATGGAACAAGGGTGAGGAAAGGGGTTCACCAGTGAAAACTGAGGTGTTCTTTTCAGGAGAACAAGGGGGAGTAGGTGCTCACTCTGCAGGAAAAGCAGGTGGCTGCTCTATACACACACATCCACGTGTATGTGGACAGATCGGTGTCCCTGACTACTCTAAAACCCATTCTCCATGCCGGCACCACAAAGAACTTTCTAAAACACAAGTCAGTTATCATGACATATAAACTTCACAAAGCAGTGACCAACACTTGCTCTCCTTTAGGGCTCAATCACCACCCCAAGGCCTGGCACAAGGCTGACGCTTAGGAAGCCTGTCGAATGAATGACTTCATCGGAGCCTCACAAGTGCCAGGAAGTGCCAGGGCAGATGCGATGACCTGTGTTTCGAATGGCAGAACAAGCCAAGAGAAAACAAATACAAAATGAATTCAGTGGACACCACGATAGGCCAAGCAGAGGTGGGATTTCGACCATATTTTGAAGGACAAAGAAAATGCTTATGGGTATGATAGTCTGTCTCAATTGAGCCAGGAGGATGCTAGGTATAAAAAGCCCAGTTTCCAGCAAGGAAAAGATGGGCCCTCCCAGAGCCAAGTGTGTGAAGAAGCCATGGCATCACTCAAACTCTAGCAGAGAAAGAAGGCAGACCAACAGACACCTTAGTAACGTGTTAAACCTGGACGCTCCTCAGGGCCTTTACCCACGCTGGTCCCTGTTCGTGAATTCTCTTTACGCCGCCAGCCCTCTTGACTTCATTTACGTGTCAGCGCTAAGGTCATCCACTTGGGGAGATCCCCCCAACCTTGCTATTTAAGGCAGCGCTCACTACGTCATTACCCAGTCGCAGTTCCTCGATTGCCCGGTCACTGTCTGAAATTCCCTTGTTTGCTTGTTCAGTCTCTGTCTTCCCAGAGGAACATAAGCTCCTTTAGAGCAAGGATCTTCACACTTGTGTTCATTAGATACTTTTTAAACAAGTGTATTAGCAAAGGGAAACATTCTTTTGGCTTGAGGCTAGGTAAATAAGTAACATCTTTTAGATATGTCAAGCATATTATCTGGGTACGTAGCCGATCCCTAATAAAAGGTTGTGATATAATGACTGTTATTTATAGATGTCATGGAATACCGGAAGCCCTGACTTCAATGCCTCCGACCCTTCTGAAAGGCAGGGCCCAGAGCCCAGGGCAGCAAAGACTGAGCAGGGGAGACAGACGGAGGGAAGGGGGAAGGCAGAGGTGGCTGCTGCTGCTGCTGCTGCTGCCTAGGAAGAGACCTGAGGGGCAGTGGAGCTGGGCGGCTCTGCCAGGTACAGAGCAGGGGGCTGATCAGAACTTCCAGAGGAAGTCTGGGAAGGGAAAAGTCCTCATCTGAGTCTCGTTTTAAATATAAATTGACGATGGCAAGGTCTAGTTCAGCTCAACTTCAGAATTCTAGACTACATCTACTGAGCATCCACTACACTCAAAGCAGCTGCCGGC
>NW_011889151.1:586360-587552 GCF_000151845.1 Pteropus vampyrus
GTGCGCTTTTATAGAGCAACCGATCTATCAGCATAAAGTGGTCATCAAGCACTTGCCATATGCTCAGAACCAGCCCACGTGAACCCAGCACAGGGCAGGCTGTCTCCAGCTTGACGCAGATGTGTGCCTATGTTTGCTGGTAGGTTTTTGTTTTTTTTCCTTAAACTCAGACAAATTTCTTATAGGCATACATCTTCATTTCCTAAAAGTTTAATAGCCTTTGGTGGGTTAGCCGAGGGTATAACCAGCCTATTGTTGATACGGGAAGTGTTACCCCCGTTTCGGTTTATAGCTCAGTCACAAGGACTCACCATCCCGTCATTTCCCCAGCCACAGAGAGCCAAGGACTGAGGTGGGAGGGCAGGCTCACCACCATGGCTTCTGGGTCATCTTCCATTACCTCCTCGTTCAGCTTCTCGCTCTTCAGCCACGTGACCCATTCTTAGGAGAGAGCTGGCCACCTTTCAGTGTGGGCCCTCACGTGACCTCTGGCTTGAGACTTCCCCTCTCCCTATTTAGACTGTGTTGGGGGCATTCGGCATGCCTGTCTAGGACTCTTGGATCCATGTCTTCTCCACTGGCCTTTGAGGTGCAAGAGCTCCACAGGCTGGTCACGATCAGGACAGAGGTGATGGCAGGCCATTAGAACAGAAGAAAATCTCGGCTGGCTCAGTGGTCTGGGCTGGGCAGTGTTCCCAGGGCCCCTTGAGATAAGGCAGGCGAGGTCGGGGAGCATTGTCTTCAGCGTCCCACATTCAAGTAGCAAACCCAGCTCTCAGCCCTTCAGGTGACAGGGAGGCCCACGCAGCAACCCAAGAATGAGAAGAGCGGTCCCATCGACCAGCTTTACCAACAATCGTCAACATCCTCCTCTTGGTCGGCACCCAAAGTCCACTCCAAGGGCAAGTTCAGATGCGCTTCTGGGGATGGAGCATCACTCCCATCTTTAGTGGGCGGTCTTCACTTTTCCTGTGTTTTCAGGGCCAAGATGAGGATGTGCTGACGACTCTGGGCAGGCCTTGTCACGTGTTCTCCAAACACCCTGCCGTGAACAGGATTGCACCAATCTGGTGCAGAAATTCCCTTTGACTGATTGCTAAGTCGTGAGTTCTTCATTTGCGGGTGGGGTGCAGGAACTGGGGACACGGAGCATAAGGAAGCTCATTCAGTTTCATAAGTGCATTCAAAGTCC
>NW_011889151.1:587962-597767 GCF_000151845.1 Pteropus vampyrus
AGACATCAGAAAAGATTCCTTGAGAAGTTATTAGAAGCTTATCGTCACCCTAAGCTTAAAAGCTGATATCTATAACTTTTGATGTAGATCTTTTTTTTTAGAGACACTGAAAAAAAAAAAAAAACGGGGCATCGACCTGACCAAAGGTCAGACTCACCTGTTGGATGGGTTTAGGTAAGCTGCAGTGGGGACAGAGAACCGGGACTCTGAAGATCCAGGCTCAAGGGCTGTCAGGCAGCTGGCCACAGACAGGCAGGAGGGATGAAGGCCAGGGCACACCAGTATCGCTGGCATTTAGGACTCTGTGGCTATGCACGTGAGCATGAGTCATCGCTTGGCCATGGACTCTTCACAGAGCATCTCCTTCACGGTGAGGAGCGAGTGTGGTAGTCAGGATCTCTTTTTATCGCAAGTGACTGAGACTCAACTCCAAAGTCTAAAGTGAAAAAGGAGCCATGGACTAGATAAGCAAAAAGCACACGAGTAAATCTTCCGGAATGGATGGGTCCAGAGGCTCGGGCGACGTAACCCCGGAGGTGTCCTTCTCCAGACTCTGCTTTCCCGGTGTCGGTTCCAGTAGCTGTGGTTCTTTTTGCTGTTCGGTCCACATGGCGATGATGGCCGTGTGCGCTCCAGCGAGGCTTCCTAACTTCCTCATTTCCTCTCACAGAGCAAAAAGAGACCCTACCCGGGAGATTCCAGAATCAAGTTTCCATTTGCCTGGCTTGACCTTAGACTCTTTCCTGAACCTGTCACTGTGTCCACAGGATTTGGGGACTCTGGTCGGCCACACTTACACCACATTGAGCAAGTCCTGTGCAAGCTGCATGGATTAAGAAGTAGGAAAGGGATCGTTCTCCGTGGAAAATTGTTGCCCTATGACCAGAAGGAGATGTGGATGGCGCAAGAACAAACAAAGGTGTCCGCTAGAGGAGTGATCTAATCCTCTACCATCCGGGGTCGCCCAGGCCCGGTATGGGGCAGGGCTGAGCCTTCGGGTCACCAGCGACTATTAATATGTGTGCACTGTTAGCACAGTCAGGGACTAACAGGTCCCCATATGGTAAAATGCAACAGCAGGTCTTATAAGATCTTATATTTATTGAATGTGCGAGTTTATACTGAGCGCTTTTCTCAAATGTCATGTTATTAAATATTATTTAATTAAATGAGCTACTTAATAAGAAGAAAAAAATGATCTCTTCCATTACCAGGATGGCAAAACGGAGGCTTTGAAAGCTTAGTAACAGATCATCTGGGTGGCTGACAGAGTTAAGGAATAAACCCAGCCTCCAAATCCACTGTTTACCTTAACTCCACCACAGTGACATCCCAGGGAAGTGTGTCTTTGAATGTTTCAGGTGGTTATGGCTTTTTTTTTTCTATGAAGCAATAGGGAGGACCATCCAATGAGACGATGCCCTGAGGGCAGAGGTCGAGGATTACCTGCCTTCAGGAGAACCACATGGATTTGTAGTCCTACAATGCTAAGCCTGTTTAAAATTGATAAAAAGTAATGCGGATATTTTATGAACTCTTAGCTTTAGTACCTTTTATGTCTGTGTGCATTTATAAGTTCCATAGAAGAATATCTATTTGGTTAAAAAGCCTGAAATCTCCCTCACGAAATTATAGAAAGAGAAAAAAGAAAAAAACACATAAAAAATGTAGCTTTGAGAGAAATGGAGATTTTAAAGTCATCTCGTTAATTATTAATGTTATTGACCAAAACAGTAGATGATATTCTTATGTTGTAATGGGATGTCAGGCCAAAATACAACTTCGTGCATATTTAAAACAAACTGGTTCCTGTGGGTTATTGAGGTGGCCATGTCGCCACGCTCACGTACCTGCAGACAAGTGGTTCACATACTTTTTACAACTAGAGAAGAGTTTCAGAAAGTCACAGCTAAGACACCAAGAAGAGAGTTTCTTGGGAGGGCCCAGCCTGTACCAAGGTGGCATCTCTGCCAAGAGCAGGGAGGGCAGGTAAAGGTGCCAGCTCCTACTCCCCACTTCCCAGCGGCAAGGCACAGTGAGCACACCTTAGTCAGGCAGGTGTCGATACTGTCAACTCCAAAACTGTGCTGATTTGAACTAAGCCCTCCCGCTTTCATGACAGTCCTGAGTGCCTAATCTCTTAATCGAAATTCTACGACCGTCTTGAAAGTTTTGCAATCTAATCTAACACAGCAGGTACCCAACTTAATGCTTACTTTCACAGGTAAATACTGTCGAAGTTAGAGACTGTGACTTACATTATTAAGTGAGTCTTGACAACCCAACTCCAAGTTGAATCTTCTTTAATGAACGTGTTTATTTTAGTTCTTTGGATGTGAGCCCCCGTCAAACAAGGGGCTTAAGATGTTAGAACTTTCTAAAATAGAGCTCTGATAAGTGTTCTACAAGCCTCAGATTCTTCCTGAGGCAAACTGTTCACTTAGGCGCCTTAAACCACCTCTGAGGCCTTCTCTACCCACAATGCTTCTGCTCTGAATTCTGCACTTACTATGGATATTTCGAGTGGCTTGCCTTTTTAATGAGAGCAATGCCACCTTCCTCACTTTCTACGGCGACAAGGCTTTGGGCACAGTGGAGATCATCTCTGATTTCCTTTTTGGTAGAGAACATTTCCGTGTGATAATTGCCACCCTTGGGCTATGCTTTTTCCTAAATTGAGCCCTTCCATATAAGAGGGGTAGACTCTTATCTACAGCATCTAACTTTTCGGGGCTCTGAAAAAAAGAAAAACCGTGAAACCTCCATTTCCCTCTCCCCCTTAAAAAAAACAAACCTATCGTTTGCGATCTGATTCCTAAAATTCCAGCCTTGGCTTCAACCATGATGAATAGTTTTCACATTAAGCTCCAACCCTGATTGGTTAGCGACAGACGGGGTTCTAAGACCAAATCCAGGTTGAGCAGGAAAAATTGCTGCTGGCAGAACATGGAACTCTGTGGACCCCAGGAAGAAAATCCTTCTGAACTGTCGACAGTCATGTGCACCTTCCAGGGCATGAAACTCTGAAAGTGGATAGAAACTGGCAGGAGAGGGAATCAAAGGAAGATGCAGACGCTGCGGGGGAGACAGAGGGGGCACAGTAGTGGGGAGCAGAGCCCTTCGCCGTGGTAGCCATAACAAAACGAAACACCGTGTTTTCAGAATGGAAGTGTTAAAAACAGTGTTTCAAGACTGGATTTGAGGTTATTAAGGGGAGATCGCTGTCCATTCTTGCTGACCGCGGCACTTACACAGTGCCAGGAATATAGAGGCGGCTCAGGGAGTGTTGGTGTTGTCGATGAATCTTTTCAATGAATGGCTGTCTTTTACACAATTAAGAAAAGCCTCTTTCCACTGACAAGAGACGAACCCCCCCAGCCAGCGATCTTAGGAATGTACTCACCTGAATCAAAGGTATGGACAAGTGACTACCAGTTTCCTGTTCTGCCTTGACGAGGGCCTGGGGTCCAAGCAGCCTTTCCTTGGGTGAGCGAGCAGGTGAAGCCACAGCCACTGCAGTTCATCTCGGGGTGTTTCCTCGGTGCAACCAACATTCAAAAGTAAGTTTACGATCACTTCCCACGGCGCACGCTGAGACACAGACAGCCAGGTGCCTACACCAGTCTTTGGTGTCTCCCTTCAGTTAGCAAAGAGACCATCTCTGCTAGCGACCCGAGGCTGAGAAGCGGGAGGTGATGCGCCTGCGTGGTCCCATCCAGATCGTGGCGATGTTCCTTAAACACAAGCCCAGTGTTCTGCGTATTACCCAATACGCAAAGAATGAAACTCTACGAATGCTGCTCGGATACGTAATCTCACTCTGTCTAGGTTTCTTTATGTCTCATAGAAGCAATAATGTTAGAGATGCTTAAAAAGAGATATTTAAATAGAATGAGAGTGGACTTTACGGGGCTTTTGATCTAAGGGGCGTGACAGGCGGTCCGCGGGGATTTCGAACTGTCCGCCACGGTTATCATTTTCCTCGCTGTTTCTTCCCTCTGTTCGGTGACCGGGTCACGGTTGTTTCATCGCCCAGGAACATCTTAAACTCTCTTTCATCTCAGAGTACTCTGCAGTTTCCACTTGGGATTGTGGCATAATTAATCGGAGCCAGAATTTGTTACCTCCCTTCCCCACAATTGCTCTGTGGTCCTTTATCTATTAATACCAGGCTCTGGGAGGATATAAATAGATCCCAGGACTCTCCATGTTATTGAATATGGGAATCCACATGAGGACTTCTCCAGTACCAAGGGATGCAAACCGTATATCAACAGATGCCAAGAACTAACAATAAGGCGGTTAAGTCACTGGCAAGCCCGCCAAGGACAAAAATCCCCTAACTGGCTGTAGATGTGATGTAAGCAGATTTTCTCTTCTCATCTCTCTAGATTGGGGGTTAGCAAACTTTTTCTATAAAGGGCCAGATAGTAAGTATTTTAGCTTCGTGGGTCATACAATTTCGGTCACAATCCCTAGAGTCTGCTGCTACAGCAGCAGAAAGCCACTTAGATGACACATAAACAAATGGACATTAATGGATTTGGCCCTAAAAGCATCGTTTAGCAACCCGTACTCCAAATAGTCATAACAAATAACATTTTGAGTGTTTCATACCAGGTGCATTATTTTACTTAGGCTTCCCAGCAACTCTGGGAATGAGGACTATTATGTTCTTTCCCATTTTACAGGCATAAAATTGAAGTCTTATGTAGATTAAAGGAAGGTGCTTCCTATCATACTTAGAAACCAACACTGGCAAGACCTGAGCCTGGGCTGGTCGCTCAGAGTCCGCTTCCATCCTTGTGAAGGCGCAAGAGCCGATGAGCTAACCCGAGAGAGAAGCGAGAACTATGCTAGAAGACAATAGAGGGAGAACTTGACTGTTAACCTCTGGTTCACGTTTATGCTTCTGAACTGGACTTGACATGCATCGTTACCTCCTTGGAGAATGGCAGATGCCGAAATTCTGTCAGCTGGTAAAGCGGCTTTTTCTCCAAATCACTGTGTTACCTTATTACCCAGAGAGGCTATGGCTACTGGGAAGGGTGGGTGGCGGCCCCAGCAGAGGTAACAATCAATATTTTATAACTGAATAGTGCTTTACAGTTTACAGACTCATTTGATTTCCATAGTGACCTTATCTTCGTGGTGTGCTCTTAGGGTCCCTATACTTGGTAAGCATTTTTTTCCAAATCATCCTCCTCCACGGTCTTGTTCAAATGCTATTGCGTCCGTGAAGCCTTCCCCAATGCGCCAGCCAGAAGTAACGCTCCTTCTATGTGTGTGTGGGTCATACTGCACTCCTGTCACTTAGACTCTGCAATCCTTTCTGTTGTGAATACATATGTACGGCCCTTCCCACCCATCCTGGTCCGTAAGCTCCACGAAGGCAGGAAGCATGCCTTTACCTTCTGGTGCGCCCACAAAATCTGACATGGCTTAGGGGACACTAAACACTTGCCTAGTTGACTTCAATTTAATTATCCTCATAACAGCCTTGGGAAGTAAGTAGGGCAAATGGTATCCTCTTTCGCAGATAAGGAGTCTGAGGATGAGAGAATTACTTGTCTTGGGCATCCACGAGAAGGTGTTTGCTAGAATTTTCATGCAGTCTCTATTTCATGGCTCCTCACAGCAATGAAACTGCTCTGAGGTTTTCGTGTTCCTGGTGGTAATGAGCTTCCAGTGGCTTGAATTACGTATGTAAAAATTATAAGTCAAAACTTGAACGCTTCTAACCTCTAAAAAAAATGGTCGCTTATGACATTCTCATAGCAAGCACTGTTCCCACATTACAGTAGATCCAACTGAGATTCCTTTAGAAGCAGAGATAAATACGAAAATCCACTCAAGAGATGCTTAAACTCTCCTGAAATTTACTGGAAATTTATAAACACAAAGCTTTTTTTTTATTATTGAGCTATACTTTGCATATAATAAAATATACAGATCTTCATTGAGCCGTGCTATGAGTTTTAGCAACCGTACGCGCGCTTGGTAAGTACATAACTTGTAAATCTGAATTTGTGTTTGTGTATAGGAGAGAGTAGGGTGCACTCGAGACAGAAAGAAACAGGGACAGATACAAAGAGATAGACCCAGAAAGACAGCATAAAGAGGGATATGTGAAAAGGACCAGAATTGCTCACCAATTCTGACATGGCAAGTGGTCAAACAAATAACAAAATAAATGCCAAACCCATAAATAGTTTTCTTAGAAAAAAAGAGCTTACGGATTGCTGAGTGATTCAGGGACGCGTGGGCAGAAAGGAAAAGCTGAAGTTTCTAAAACCAAAAGCGAGGTCCTTTGTTAGACAGCTCCTCACACACACGCACAAAGGCAAAACCTTTTTGATCAGGGAAAAAGAAAACTAGTGACAACTACATTCCTGAAAAATTGTCAGTCAGAAGGTTAAGAACCGTCAAAATGGCCTCGGCAGCAAGTCTTCTATTCCAGAGGCTGAAATAATTTCTGCCCAAAGTGATAAAGAGACACAGTGAGAAGCAGCACATCTGGACTGAATTTGTCGCGAACGCTTGCACCTATGGCGTAGAGGGCATTCTTATTTTCTTTATTCCAAGCTTGGAGTTTTGTAAACACACAAACAACAACTTTAAAATTTTTAATTCGATTAAACGAGTCAAAAGAGTAAATCATGTTTCCATACTTCATGTGCCTGGTAACCAGACTGAGTTACTGAGATGTCCGCTCCAAGGAATATTCCAGGAACGCTGACTACAGATTATATTACAGGGTCGGAAACTGTTGGATGACTCGGGACTTCTCTATCTTACCTGGATCGCAAGTTCCCTGGCTCAGCACCGCTCTTCCTATAACCAAGAGAGTCCTTACATACCGCTCACTCAATGATCCCTGTCCCATAAAATGGGAAGTATCCGGAACTGCGGTACCGGATTGGATTACCTCTCTGAGGTCTTTAAACAGAATGCCATTTAACCAAAGAAAAGCTCTCACTCACGTTGGAGTACTCTCTCCGAAGCGGTTTCCATTTTGCAATATGCTCCTGCTGTGCAAGGCCCTGGAGTCTGACTGCCTGGGTCTGGATTCAGATTCTACCACTCCATTGGCTGTGTGACCTTAGATAAGCTACTTAACTTTTCTGTGCCACTTTGCCCATCTGCAAGAGATACTGTGAGGGTTAAATGAATAACATCCATGCATTCTTTTAACAAATATGTATTTTCTGTGTACCAAGTATGTGCCAGGGAGTGTTTTAAGTTCTGGAGAAAACAGGCAAAAAAAGTACCTGCCCTCATGGAGGTTACATCTCAACCAGAGACGGACGATAAGCAAGTAAACGAGGACGTGTAAAATAGAGAAACGAAAAACAGAATAAAGGAAATAGGAGTTGGGGGGCTGCTATTTAGAGACCCAGAGACAGCCTCTCTTTGACACTTAGAGAAATATCTCATGCATAAGTATTTGATAAGGGTTAGTATCGTCGTTATTATCATTATTAATTAAATCCATACTTACCAAATTTGCTTATGACAAACTACCTAGAGGAAATGAAGAATGTTATATTTCTGCCAGGGAGATTATAATCACTATGAAATACAACCTTAATTGTCACTATTTGCTTTGGCGACCTGTAAACTGTGCCCTCTTCTCCTCCTACCCCACCCCCGCCATCCCCACCCACATCCTTGACGTACATCCACGTCATCTTCCCAGATGTTCCAGGCTGCAGGTGTGTTGTACACCAGCACAACACCTTAGATATATTTTTTAACTCCTAGCATTTATCGCTCATGTAATTATCGTCCGACATTATTTATTCTTATTTATTTAAGTCTGCCTCCCCACTAGACTGCACTTTCCATGAGGACAGGGACAATATCTGCCCTATTTACTTCTAGATCGCCCCCGTCCACGTCTGCATCGGAAACGGATGGATGCGTGGTGAGAGCTCTCTGCTCAGCTGTGCCTGTGACTAGGTCACTGGAGCTGGCAGGGTACCTGCCTCTTGGGAGTCTGTATCAGGCACCTCTTCTCAAACTTCCATTTTTCATACTGTGAACTTCCTATCATTTTAATTGCGGACAAAGATCAAGCCTAATCTACAAGACAAATAGTCTTTGAAGAAACAGACAACGACGGTCCAGAGTAAAGAACCAGGCTTACTGTTCTGAGGAAGCAGGCAGACCCCCCGTGGCTAGTGGCAGCCTCATTTGTGTGGCCTGGCATTTAGATCTTCTTGGCACGGTCTTATCCGTAGTCGTTAGTCTGAACCACCCATAAGCATCCTGACAAGAGGAACCATCACAAAATCCTTACAGAGACAAGAGATCATCACACTCAGATTTTAAGCTATTACCCGTCAGATGCAGAGATGATAGGTCGGCACAGTGCGTGTGCACAGGCACAGATAGGAGAGGGCTCTGGGTAGGTCAGAGCGAGGGGCAAAACTTGTGTGTTTTGATTTTTCTCTACAAAGCAGGGTTGCTAGGGAGCAGTGATAACCATATCATTCCCTCCTAGGGTATCACAACACATACATCGCAGAAGTGATAAGAAGGGGGAATCTAATACCGAACAGAACACAGGCAGGGAACGATTTTCAGAGCAAGGTCTGGCTTACTGTGAGCACAAGGCATCGATTCGGCAGGGCCAGGAAATGAGCAAAACAGTACAGAGAAGGCTGTCTGTCTGGTTTATAGATTACCCGCCCCTTTGCCTTTCTTCCCCCTTCTGCCTACATATTCTTAATATCAGCCTGACCAGTCCCCATCAGTGGATAAGCAGCACACAGAAGTGAACTAGAACATTTAGTTGCCAACTGTTACACCAAGTAAACGATGGAATGTCATGAGCTTAGCCGTTGGTTTATTTAGTTATTTAGGTACAGGTTTCACTTTCCAGGCTATTTTTGCTTTATTCCTGGCCCCACCCTCTAATACAATAGATTAGGAAGAACAAATTGTCAGAAGTATTCTATTTTCTCCCCTTTTACTGTGGGGGGAAAGGGCAGTGTTGCTTGAGGGGAGGCAAGCATGTGTCTGCCTTATGCCTGGGCCATTCCCAGGAAAAGAAGGCATCTCAAGGGTGAAAAGGTGAAGAGAAAAGAAAATGGCCAGAGTTTAGAAACTGACTCATACTGAGAAATTAACTGAAGAGAAAGTCACTGGCTCTATCTGAAGCAGAGGCCAAGGCCAAGGGACAGGCTGACACGAGGGAGGAGAGTGGACTCTTAGCAGCTTGGTCGGAGTTTCATTATACAAAGCAAATGAGATTCGTAGAGCCAGCTGCCAGATCAAAAGAGGAAGCTCACTGGAGAGGAGCCAGCTGGGAAGTTGTGGGGTGAACGGCTGGGGGCGGTGGGTATGCAGAGAAGGAGAAGGAAGCGAGTCATTGGCTCTGTGTCTGGAGTAAGACGAGATGTCTGTCTTTCCCAGCCACGACTCAATCGATTTCACACCCTGTAAAGGATCATTTTAAAAGAAGCCTGGTTTTGAAATATGAGGCCATGGCGTGGCCAAGTACATCTTTGGCTCTTTTTCTATAAGGCAATTATATTAAGCGCTTAACATCGATCCAGAAAGGCACCATGTTTTTGGTGGAAAATCTGAGAAAGGGTCCTAAACTATCTCTCTGCCAGATACAAACATTTATGTATAGAAAATAAACCCTATAGATCCTAAGTGCTGGCTGCAGGGGGACATGCAAAAGCCCAAGAGCATAAGGAAATATTAGTTGTGTCAACAGTTGCATGTTACAAATGCTGAAAATGAGTGAAACTTGCCAAGTGTTAATGGAACTGCTGGAAATAGAGACGATTGG
>NW_011889151.1:599822-609785 GCF_000151845.1 Pteropus vampyrus
CCCCAGCCCAGGGTTCCACTGACAGGAAGAGGAGTCCCCACAATCTCTGGCTGTGAAAACCAGCGGGGATTGTGGCTGAGCGAGACGGAGGGCTGAGGGAGTCACAGACTTTCCTCGTCAAGGGCCCACGCGCAGACTCACCGCTGACGGACTCGCTCACTCTGAGCTCCAGTGCTGAGGCAGCTGCTCAAAAGGCGTCACACAGGGAGGAACTGAGTTGTTGGGCTTTGGGGGCTTTCTCCTGGACAGAAGTGCTGGCGGAGGCCACTGTTCCTCTGTGGAACCCTCCCCACCCATTGTGCATCAGCAAGCAGCTGCCACATCCGATCTCCATCAACCCAATGGACACAGGTCTCCCCGCCCACATGACTCCCTGAGGCCCCGCCCCTCCCAGCGTGTGGACCCACCCAAGTCGCTCCCAGTGGCTTTTTTCTACACAAATGGCCTATCTTGGCTCCTCTATGAACTTTCTTAAAATCTCTCAAAGGCTCACAAAACCCAAACAAGTAGCATCTTGCCTCACTGTGCCCCATACGTCTTGCTAAGAAGCCCCAAGCCCAGCACTCGGTTTATGGCTTGGCCTCTCGAGGCATTTCGGAGCCCGGCCTGAGTGGCGGCCATCTACGGATTGTTTGGTGGCTCATGCCAAGTGGCTCTGGGCAGAGCACAGGTTGTAGCTGAACTTGGCCCGTGGCAGGGCCTCCCTAGTGGCCGGCTTTGGTCTGAGCCAAAGCACCAGCTGGGGTCACATCCGAAGGTGACACACCCAAAAGGCAGGCACTAGAGCCCTACTACAGTGAATCCTGCTCTGTAGGGTCAATCCCTACACAACGGCTCCTGCACAAATCACAGCCAGTCCTCACAACCAATCAGCCTGGGGATCAATCCCTATCCTTGATGAGCATACAGCAACTAAGACTCAACTACAATAGGAGGCACACACGATTCAAGGAACAAACCCAGAGCACCCGATTCAGGTGACCAGGAAAGACTGTGCCACTGGGCCCCACAGCACACCTACTATATAGAGCCACTCTACTAAGACTGAGAGACATAGTAGGCCTAATATATAGAAACAAACACAGGGAAGCAGCCAAAATAGGAAGACAAAGAAACGTGTCCCAAATGAAAGAACAGAACAAAGCTCCAGAAAAAGACCTAAACAAAATGGATCAAGCAATCTACCAGATGCAGAGTTCAAAACACTAGTTATAATAATGCTCAATGCACTTAGGGGAAGAGTAGATGAATTCAGTGAGAACTTTAACAAAGAGAAAACATAAAGAACCAATCGCCTGAGGAATACAATCACTGAAATGAAAAATATATTACAGGGAATCAACAATATATAACATGAAGGAGAGGATCGAATCAGAAATTTAGAAGATAAAGTAACAAAAACATCCCATCAGAACAGCAACAAGAAAAAAGAATCCCATAAAGTGAGGATGGTTCAAAGGGTACCAATATTCACATCATAGGAATACCAGAAAGAGAAGAGAAAGAACAAGTAATTGAAAACCTATTTCAAGAAAAAATGACTGGAAACTTCTCTAGCCTGGCAAAGGAAATAGACATACAACCCCAGGAGGCACGGAGTCCCAAACGAGCCAAAAGTTAAAGACAAAGAGAGAATCTTAAAAGCAGCAAGAGAAAAGCAGTTAGTTATCTATAAAGAAACTCCCCAAAGACTGTCAGCGGATTTCTCAACAGAAACTTTTCAGGCCAGAAGGAAATGGCACAAAATATTCAAAGTGATGAAAAGCAAGGACCTACAAGCACGATTATCCCACCCAGCAAAGCTATCATTTACAATTGAAAGACAGGTAAAGACTTTCCCAGACAAAAAAAAGCTAAAGGAGTTCATCACCACCGAACCAGTATTACAAGTAATGGTAAAAAGACTCCTTTAAGAAGAAGATGAAAAGATAAATAGTATGACTAATAAAATGGCAATAACTACATATCTAGCAACAATTAATTGAAATGTAAATGGATTAAATGCTCTAATCAAAAGATAGAGTGGCTGAATGGATAAGAAAAGAACCTTTTATACGCTGCCGACAAGAGACTCACTTCAGATCAAAAGACACACACAGACTAAAAGTAAAGGGATGAAAAAAGATGTTTCATAAAAATGGAAACAAACACAAAAAAGTCGAGGTAGTAATACTTACACCAGAACAAAGGCTACAACAGGAGACAACGAAGGACCCAGTTATTCCTCTACTGGATATTCATCGAAGAAACCCAAAACACTACTTTGAAGAGACATGTGAATCCATATGCTCATTGCAGCATTATTCATAGTAGGGTAGCCAAGAAATGGAAGCATCCTGGGTGTTCAGTGGATGAATGGATAAAGGAGAGGTGGTATACACACACACACACACACACACGCACGCACACACACGCATGCACGCACACACATGCACAATAGAATATTACTCAGCCATAAAAAAGAATAAAATCTTGCCATCCGCAACAACATGGTTGGACCTAGAGGGTATTGCGTAAGTAGAGCAAGTCAGACAGAGAAAGACAAACTCCATATGTGGGAGGAGTATGAGTACAGGGTACACGAACAAACAACAGAAACGGGCTCATGGATACAGAGAACATTCTGATGGTTGTCAGATGTGGGGAATGAGGGAATAGGTGAAGGGGGAGGGGATTAAAAGGTACCAATTGGCAGTTACGAAATAGTTTGGGGTGCAGAGTGTAGCATGGGGAATATAGTCGGTAGTATTGCAGTCACTATGTATGGTGTCGGATGGGTACTGGATTTATTGGGGTGATCGCTTCATAAGTTATATAAATGTGTGATCACTGTGTTGTAACCTAAAACTAATATAATATTGTATGTCTGAAAAAAGTAAAAATATAAATACTAAAAAACGCTTTTCTCACATATAAAAAATAACTAACGCAGTGATGAGAACGCTGGGGAACAAACCGTGTGCACCATGTTCACTGCCGTCACCCCAACTCCTCACACAGCGCCCGGCACAGAGTGGTCGTTCGTTGCCCAGTTGCTGAATTAAGTCAATCGTAATCTCCCCAGTAGAAAGAAGATTGTGGGATCTACCCATGGCGGAGCAAGACCTAGAGTCTTACTACAAACAGGCTTGGCTCTGACTCGACAGCTTTCTTCCTGTTCAAGTGAGTCACTTAACCTCTGGCCCTCAGTTTCCTCATCCGTAAATTGGGGATAATAAATTCAGCCAACCCTACAGAGAAGCTGAGAGCCTCAAATGAGGTCATAGCATATGAAAGTGCTCTGTATACCATAAATCGTTTGCAAATGAAAGGTGTTATTATCTTTTCTAGCTATGAATTCCATTCTGCCTATCTCAACCTTTGGCCTGAGAAGCCTTCAGGGCAAAAGTGGATGAGGAACTTCCTCCTTTATAAATCTTTTTTCTGTTCCCATTCTAAGCACTTCCTTTAAGCACGGTGTCTACTTTGAGGACACCGTTTTCGAGATTAATCTAGGAGAAGCCTAAAAACTAAAATGATTCTTTTTTCTAAAACCTATTTCTTCTCCATTCATCTCATTAAGTATTCGAGACAAGTCTTAACCACGTTGACGGGTCCACTTGTCTCTCTGATAATCAATGGTGTCGAGGCAGCAGCTTGATCCATTCACATCGCCCACCTTGGGAGACTCCTCTGACCTGGTTGAGGGAGGCAGGGGAACAGGAGAAATAAGTAACTGGCAGTTCTCATAAGGCTTCCAGCAGACAGCTGCCCCGCCTGGGGGCCACGGGATTGGCAAGAAGCGAGTGGGTTGTCCTGGTACCTGAGTCATGAAGCAGCTGGAACTTTCCCGTCACCTGCCCAGCCCAGCACTTAGGGAAGCTGGCAGCACCGTTCTACGCCCTCAGGTTTGTGGCGGGCCGGGCCAGCAAGCACCTGGCTATGACGATCCGTCTGCACCCACAGCCAGTCACTCATCTAATCGAGTGCACTGGGGCATCATCTCATCCTGTGATGACCCAAGGAAACAGGGCCGTGGGGGACGGAGATTACGTCATCATTACGATGGTTATTCACTTATCAGATGATTATTAATTCTACCTCAATTAAAGGCTCGCTCTCTTTACAAGCATGAGCTCATCAGCCTTCACAATGCCCAAAGGAGGTCAGGAACCAGGAGATGCTGGTTTGCTCATGAATGCAGCTGACATGAGTTTCAGAAATCCCGTGAGACTTTTTTTTCCCTTCTACCTGGTGGCTGGCCACTTCCTTTTGGGGACCCTCAATTTCCCCCATGTATAGCGGACAGACATGTTGTCCACACCGATGCTGGACGCAATCTAAGTGGCAACGGTTGAATTTTCTTTTCTCAGCCTTTGCAATGGTTTTTTTAAAAAGATAAAACGAAAGAAGAAACAGTTAAATAACTAGGCACTCTGATGCAGCCAGCTCACTCTCAAGATCAATCAGCCCGGGGCAGCTTCTCAAAGTTCTTGGTTGGCGTCTCGGGGCGGGGTGCAGGCTTCGGTAATCAGGAGGTCATTTTGTTCCTGGTCAAAAACAGCTACAGCTCCGAGGGACGGTAATTGACGAGTGGAGGCCAGAGCCTTTCAGAAGGGCCTGGCTGCAAAGAGGTGCTAAGTTGAGGGCCAGACGTCCACAGCCCTGTCACCTTTACAGGACGCAGATCTCATCCCCTGTGACAGCATCCCTGGGGCTCTCACCTTTCCACCTCAAGGCGCCCACAGCCGTGGAGCGTGGTCATCACTCAGACAAACCGTAGGCCAGACAGGTTTCCTTTAAATCGGCAGCGTATAGAACGACTGCAGAGTTTTTGTTGTTTTGTTTTGTTTTGTTTTGTTTTGTTTTGTTTTGTTTTGTTTTGTTTTGTTTTGTTTGGAGGGGGAAGTTGGTTTTTTCCTTTTTTCTTTTTCTTTTTTCTTTTTTCGCAAGAAGCAGATGGAAGGGTGAGGTCCGAAGTGTAATTAATCTCTGGCAGCCAGGGGGAGGTACCAAATTCCTTAGTGCGCCAGGGGCCCCATCCGGCAGCTGTCACCCCCAACCTGGCTACAGAGTTAATAAAACCTGAAGGAAATGAAAGAGGAGTAGAAACCCAGGCCCAAAGCGCCTTATCTTGAGAGAGATCGGCATGTGAGTTAGGGAAGGGTTTAGGAATTAAAAGGCCCTTGAAAGAAGTAAATAAATAAACCTCCAGTTAGTTATCCTGGCTGGGATGGGGGTGTCCTGGGGTTTTGTTCTATAAAAGGCACAGGCTTTGCAGAGCATTTTGAGGACAGGGAGTCAGGGCTTTACTGTCCCCACCCCTCTGGCCACTCGCCTCACCCACTGAGGCTTGTAGTCATCTAATCTGGAAGAGATAAAGCCCAATTTCCTCAGCTTCGGAGCTGATAAACACCAAGCCAACACCGGCTCTGTTCACAGGGCGATAATCAAAGCTCTCAGGGATCCAACCAGCACGATGGTCAAAAGGACAAGGACAAACTCATATTTCTCTGCACCGCTCTGGGCAGCTGTAAGCACCTGTCCCCTTGGTGGAATTTAACCTCATGAATTAGCATCACCGTCGGCCCTGTCTTTATGGGCTCGGCTAGGCGGTATCAGCTCATGAGCAGTCAGGCCAGCATATAACTCACTGATCACAAGCACCAAACATGCCATTAATTTAGCACTCCGTCGGGAGGCAAGATTCGACAAAAATAAATACTGACGTATTTTCTTACTGGTCAAGGCAGGGTCTCACATTCTAGAAATTCTATAATCCCGCATTGAGGGATGATGCCTTCCTTATTGGAAAAACACAAGGCAAGAGGTTTTCTGACACATTCGTAGTGTGTTAGTTCTGCAGAGCAAGCCCCCTTGTTCGGAGTGTTTGGAAATGGTTCAATAATCCGTGAGTCTAATGAGAAGTGGGGCCTCGGAAGCACAGCCTCAGGCAGAGACGTGCGTGGCCTTGCTGTCGACGCCCAGAGGCTTCTCGAAGGTATAACTGGTGAGAAGCAGGGGTGGAAAATGGGGCAGAGATAGGGGGACATCCCACCGAGAAGTCAAACGTATCTTGGTACGTTCCCCTGAGAACTCGCGTGCCCACCGGAAAGAGATCGTTTTCCGCGTGGATCGGAGCTGATCCTGGCTGGAACAGAAAACAGTGGCTGTGAGCATCTGGAGTTTCTTTTCTGCATTAGAAGAACAAAATGCAAATGCTTTCATGGGGTCAAGAGAGAGACAGAGCCTGCGCTGAGACCTCAATGGCTCTCACATTTTTTCTTTTTTTGAGCCCTAAAACCTTACTTTTTAAATGAAATTTTTCTTCGGGCTCAATTACATAAAATAGATAAATACGATATTTTACGAATATAAATTTATTTTGAACATTTATATTTTAATATTTACTTATCAATCAATACGAATAGCAAGATAACTTTGATGAACATAAGTATCTGAAATTAGGAGGTAGGCTTTGCTTCTCGTCAATCTCTGTACCCAAATTATTTCAATTGTCTTTGGTTATGTTTTGGCCTTTAAATATTTTTTTATGTATTTCAAAGTAACTAGAAAATCTTAATTCACACGGAGAAATAGATGCAAATGGAAGGTATGGTTTTTCAACAGTTCCCCCTTCAGAGTATACCCTTCAGATGAACTAATCCAAACACTTGGGCAAGAAGTTGAAGAAATTTTAATTTCAAAATTTAATCACAACAGTATTTAACAATGGCTTGCATTTCTCCTCATAAAAGTCAGCAACGAACGCCCCCACCTTAAGGAAGTGTTGAAATGTCTCTAGTGAAATACGATGCTTTCACACGTAGTGACATGTGTTCCAAAACTGTGGGCCTTAGCCTTGTCTCATATTTAATTGAGCTCTGTAGTAATGCTGCACAATTTTTACTTGAGCAAATCAGCACCGGCCTAGTTAAAAAAAAAAAAAAAAAGTGCACAACTACCAACTTTTCAAATCAATGACACATTTACAAGAACTTCAGGTATAAGCACAAAAATAGCAGAAATTTCATACCGAAGAATTAACTTGCCAGTCCAAATTAATGTACGGATGGTCATCAATATTTAGACCTCTAGTATATCTAACATATTTGAATAAATGCTTTTTATTATAGTTTTTAAAATATATTTAAAACGCAAATTTGAATTGAACATTTGTGGAAACCCTAACGAGCCTTCCAAGAAATCTGTGTCCAGTGTGGGTGGAGTTTGGACCGGGGATAGGGAAAGCTAATGAGGAGAGAGAGAGGAACGGTAAAGGAGAGAGAGGGTCAAGTTCATGTCAGGTTATACGTGACATGAAAGAGTTTGAACTGGATTCAGAGAATCATGAGCAAGAGAGTGACATCATCAGGTCTGCATTTTAGTATATGGAAAATGGATTTGGATGGGGGTGAAACCGAGGGCAGGAAGGGAGACAGACTGATCAGTTAAGAAGTGCTGGGGTAATCCAGCAAGGGACGATGGTGGCCAGAACTGAAGTCACAACACTGTGGCAGGGAAGAACCGGGCTGTGAATGTAAGAGTTATTAAGAAGGCAGAGTAGGTAGGACTCAGTTACTGATTAGACAGAGGTTGCAGGATTGAGGAGCTGAGGAGAGTGATGCTAAATCCTCTGGCATGGGCGGGGAGTGGACTGGGGGCTTCCATCACCATGGGCAGGAGGGGAAGTAGAAGCGGGGGAGGGTGTTGGAGTGGGTGCAGAGGAAGTAGAAGCGGGGGAGGGTGTTGGAGTGGGTGCACTGGGCTCAGACATGTCGGGTTTGAGATTCAGCTCAATAAGTCGTCACCGTCACCGAGACCCTATGCTAAACGGAGCCCAGTGCACAAAGACAAATAAGCGATGATCTTTCCTTCAAGGAGTTTAAAACAAATGTAAACAAGTGATCCGACTATAAGGCAGAGGGGACAGTGCTTCGAGGGAGGTACATATCTGTCAGGAAAAAAAAGAGAGAGAGAAGGTATCTGAATAAGGTTCATAAACCTTAGAAGGGAAATACGATTTGGTTTTCTGGAGCTGGAGAAGGAGAAAAACAACCAGGCAAAGATGACAACATGAGCCAGAGATGGAAGCAAAAAATGCTACTCCTAATAATAACGATGTGACACATGGGGGACTAGAATAGTTGAGTTTGGCTTATGGTACAGAACAGTGACAGAGAAGGCCAGAAGGGCAGACCAGGCAGATCACTGGGGAAAGCCTCGACCGTCATACTTGATCACAGGATCTAGTCTGTACGTGTGGGGAGTCAGTGAAAGGCTTAGACAGGGAAAAGCACGAGGTCATGGGTCGCAGTCCCCCGAGACGTGGTTCGCTTCCTTCACGTCGAAGGCCGAGGACTCTGACTACAGGGGCTGCTGGGAAAGTGACGTCATCTATTCCGCATCAGTCTCCCCAGGTGAATGTCACTGTTAGTACAAAGGGACATACCGGTGGCAACTGGAAGACCCCTGCAGTGGGGCCGTGCGGGTGAAGTCATTCCCTCTGAGTCACTAACGCGGCTCTCTAACTTATTTTGGAATCTTTGGTCTGCAGTGTGGGGGTGGATTAATTGGCAGAGGTTACAGAAGTAGCTATTACTCCATCTTGATTTGGGGAGCTTGTACAGAGATTTAAGAAACTCTTACTTTGCTTTTGGGTCTGTGCCTCATTCATATACTTAAAAAAAGAAAAAAAAAAAAGAGTCCAATATGATAAAGCGAAGTTCACATCCTATTTCCTTGTTCTGAAGAATGCCGGTGAGGTGATTCTGTCATCAGAATATAAAACTTGAACTTCCCTCCAATAAGAAGCAGATTGTGGTTTGGTAAATACTGTAAATGTAGAACACGGAAAAAGAAAAAAGAAGAAATTCGGTACAGGACGCTACCGAATGCCATCTCGGTTCTAACCACTGCCAATGGAAAAACCATGAGAAATGAGTCTGAAAAGGCCAAGTTTTTCCAAATCAAGGAAGTTTCTCCAGGCCTCTCACTTTGTTTATTTTCTGTCTGGCTACATCAGACTATGACATAGCTAGTACGCCTATCTGTGGTTAGTTTTACATACAAATACGTATATACACACTGCGTGTCTGGAAGGGTAACAAGAAACCCCTCCGCAGAGTTCTGTTTAGAAACTTCAGTTAAAGGTGCTTTAAATTTTTTCAGATGATAAAAGGTCCTATCCCATTTGAGATGTCTCCTAAAACACCTGGAAGCTTGCATGGATTCCTACTAATCCTAAATTAGGAGTCCTGACCCATGGATATATATTGGAGAAGGAAGCCGAGAAGAAAATGGGTTAGAGTTGTCATCGGTTGGCACCCAAGTAAAAGTGACCACTGTCGGGGGAACTGGCACGGAGAAGCGGATGACCGAATGGTCTCTTTCAAGCTGAGCCCAGTGGGATGAAGCAGTAGATAGGGTTTTCCTCTAAGAAGTTAAAGGGGGGAATAAATAGCAACACCCCAGAAGGAATTAGGAAAGTTCAGAAGAGCAATACACTCATTTCCTCCAAAAAAGTTACAAATCGTGAGCCAGTTTTTAACCTGAAGAATCAAACTTGAATTTCTCTAGAATTCCAAAGTGCTCAAAACAAAGATCAATGTTTATGTCCAAAGACTTTTGACCCATACACGCTTTAGGGAAGCTAACCAGCTGTGTCTCATAGAGAGCCATAGTTAGATTAAGCAATAGTGATTAACTATTAATGCTAAATGTGAAAAGTAGCAAAACACAATTAGGCGTTTCTCTTTCCATCTCGCTTTAAGTTGCTTTCTTCTTTCGTGCACGGTCAGCAATTAGCAAATCCATGGTATCTATCTGAATCGCAGACACGATTTTAGAGAAGTAAATAACATCTGAAGGGTACTGAAACTCATAAATTCACCACAAATATCAGCTAAATATTTGAGACTTTTTGCTTGAATTACCTAGCTTGATCCTGCCTTTCAGTGAGTGAAGCAAGATGTTTTATTTACC